>NW_017306304.1:1415565-1454078 GCF_000935625.1 Nanorana parkeri
TATATATAAACGTAGTTGTCCAGCACATATATACTGTATGTGTAAAACGCACACTTTCACAAGATGTATAGATGTACATAAGACCTCTATTCCACTAAACATATTAGGTATCCTCATCCACTTTAGAGGTTTAAAATAATTTTATACTAAAACATGTTCTTCTTTATTGTAAGGTGCTTGTTTGCAGCAGTGCACACCTTCAGTTCATATTGTTTCACAAAACACACTCTTTGATATTTTACAGGATTTTTTTACATCATCTTGTGATTGTCTGCGTTAATAATGATTTTAGTGTTAATTACTGAAAATTTAATTTTGAGAAATTATTTTTTATTTGTATTCAAACCTTTTCTGTTCTCTGATTACACCAGCAAACATCTATAGCTAAGATTCTATGCAGATGTCTGTACAGCTGTGATTTCCCTGTAATAAATAAGCTGTTACAAATGTATACTTCTTATTTTTGTATTTAAGTATTGTTTATAAAACAAACTCTTTAGCTTACAGCTGTTTTATAATTGTGCATGTTTTTTCTTCATATCTGGCACTCAGCTAGCACTCTCCTGAGCATGTTTATTTTTTGGGAGGAGTGGAGACCGGAGGGAATGTTTGTAAAGGTCCCCAATGTGTTTGTTTTTTCAGTGGTTTGGAAACATAGTCACGATGGACTGGTGGGATGACCTGTGGCTTAATGAAGGCTTTGCCAGCTTCTTTGAATATGTTGGAGTGAAAGAAGCTGAACCCACATGGAACATGGTAAGCTTGGCTTTAGCGGAGAAGAAGACTTTGTTAGATACAATATCACAATGTGTTATGAAGAAATGTGTGCATTTCCTCTGTCTTAAAGGGTTATTAAATCCTCCGTTGTTTTTGCATATATCTACTGCTAGCAAGCAGTAGATATATGCAAAAAGTGTTTTTAAAAAAACAACCCGCTTTAAAAGCGGTTTAAACTTACCTGTGTCTTCCCCGCGCACTCCCGTCCGAAAATGTGAAAATTCTTCAGCAGCTGCAAAGCATCTTGGGGCGGGCGCATGCGCAGTTCACATTTTCGGCCGGGAGATGAGGAGAGACACAAGGTAAGTATATGGACGGCGTGCACCCGCATGCAGACACCGTGGGACAGGAAGTGCCAGCAAGCTCACAGGAGTCAGCGCTGGATCGGAGACCCGCAGAAGCGCTGGAGGGACAGATGAAAACAACAGGAAAGAAGAAGGAGATCGGATTAAGAAACATTTAATGTAAGTGCTTTAATTAACATTGGGGAAAGGGAGAAATATCTTTGACTTTAAAGTCACTTTAAGGAACATTCTTATTCATGAAGGAAAGTACCGTGCATTTTCGTTGAGCACTATTTTAGTGTTGAATTAGTTTTTATTAGTTTTCCAACAGTATTCAAACAGTCCAAAACATTACTCAAACATTGTAATACATGGCAATGTATACATGGGGTCAAGAGTATAACATTGTTGGGTCGGCACTGGCAACCTAAGGCCAGTATGCATATTTGGATTTTATCAGCTTACATATCACAAAATGATAGGCATAAACATGGTGTGTAAGGAATATGTCAAAAGGGTTAGCCTGCTCGCATTATAGACTAAGTAATCTAGCGTGATTCTCGCCAACACCTCGGAATACCTTCTACAAACGGACGTTTGAACATCAGGTTGTGTCAGGAAGAGTTGAGCACTATTTTAGATCTTAGCGTTAAATGTTCAGTTTGAATTCAACAAATGGTGTGCAAAGCCTTACAGATTCTTTTATTGATAAAGCAGCCACAGACTGAATAGAAACAAAACCATTGGTCACTGCGTGAAAGCAGTGGCCTTTCTGCAGGGATCCAACATACCCCCTTGTTGAGTCAAAGTTGTAACTCTCCAATCAGCTAAGCTTGTTCTCTGTGCTGCTTGGAGACCTTTATTTCTGACACGGGACAGACCTCTGCAGAGAGACCACTGTTTCCGTGAACATAGCGAGAGTTTTTATGTAGAGCATGCTGGCAGGGGACAAGGTTTTGTACTGTATAGATACTTTCTAATAAAACAATCTGTAAGACTTTGTGCATCCATTGGTGTGATGCACCTTAAATGTATTTAAAGGAGAACTATGACATGAGTGATTTCCACTCACCTCATAGTTCTAAGCCGACCTGTGACAATGAGACTGTCACAGGTCGGCTCAGTAGATCAGGAGGTGAGAGAACACATACCGGGTTCCCTCACCTCTCGAGATTTAAATGAAAATTTCATTGGGTCATTAACTATTGTAAATTATTATTAGTGTTTACCTTAAAGCAGTGGTTCTCAACCTTTCTAGGGATGGGACTCCTTGGTAATATTTGCCAAGTTGTGGTGACCCCCAGAATTAGTAAGGCGCTGGACTTGGGACTAAAAATAGAAGCACACTCACAAGAATACAAGCCCTCCATAGCCCCTGCTACCTGCTTGCCAACTCAGTCTCCATGCAGCCTTCTCAGCCCCAGCACTGCTTAGGCTCCCGCCTCCTGCAGAGCTCACATTGTATGGGAGGCAGGAGGACAGCAGCGGCTGTGAATAGAAAAGCCCTGCTGTACACACTCCCCGGCCACTAGAGTGTGTAGAGCGGCACTTTTATATTCTTAGCCTCTGCTGTCCTCCCACTGACTGACACTGACGCGCTAGGAGGAGCCTAAGGAGCCTCTCACCAGCGCAGCAGAAGTGGATGCTGCGACCCCCTCAACAGTGAGTTGCGACCCACTTTTGGCCTGGTTCACACCTGAACGTTTTGTAGCGCGTTCAACGCTCGACGAACGCTCTACAAAGCGCTCAAACATCTAAATCCCATTGTATTCAATGGGTCTGGTTTACACCTTGCCGTATTTCCGTCCGTCCGAACGCGATACAAAACGGCCTACGCCCAAAGAAGTACATGTACTCCTTTGGGGCGTTTTGGTCTCGCGTTTCCATTGGGATACTGCCAAGTAGCCCTCGGAAACGGGCGTTTGTCTCGCGTTTTTTTACCGCGAATCGACAAACGCGCATATTCAATACGCCTAGGTGTGAACCCAGCCTTAGGGTTGCGACCCACAGGTTGAGAACCGCTGCCTTAAAGACTATTGGGTTGAGGACTGAGGCAAATAGGCTGTTCATTTTGCAAGGGACTTTTCCTTTAGCTTTGTGAAGCTCTACTGACATTTTAATCATCCAATCATGTGCAAGCAAAAATACTGTCTTTTTTTTGTTTATTTCCCTTGCACATTATTGCACAGCCTATTTGCCTTTATCAAATCAACTCCAATTTGTAATGAAAAAACTTCTACATGGTACATGCAGTAGAGGCATTCGATCCCCTGTTGTTAATATCCACTATTGTGCATGATTGTTTCATTAAGCATTGATGAGGCTACTCACAATACCTCACAGGGTACCACACCACCCCCAACAAAAGGGGTTCCATGAGAGTAGCCCAAATATGCAAAAAGCAGTAAGTGTGCGACACTGATGTTCATAGAAATTGTTTTTAATTAAATGATTAATGGGAAAAAATAGCCAACACATTTTGGGGGTTCACTCCTTTATCAGTGCTTATATATTGTATGACCTTAAATTGAATGGACAAGTAGGATTCTAAAAATACTTAAATATGTAGAATCAGATAGGAAACGGAGCAAATTGTAGGAAAACTGCAAAACCCTCCTGTCATGACTAAATCCCTGCCATTCTGGCTGGTAAATTTTCACCACTCCTGCTAGTGCTGCAGCTTGGCTGCCCATCCGTGTCTTCTACTCATTCCTATTTACCAGTAAGGCAGCCTATCATAGTAACAGATTAATAATTGGTGGGGATGAGGCTTAGCAGCAAACTCTGACACCACCCAGCTATTTTATCATTGCTGGAAGATTGTGGATGTTGTTGCAGGTATGTGCAGGTAGGTGCCTGCAATTTATACATCCAGCTGTTCCATCTTGAGAAAGATGGACTGAGCTCCGTTGAAACATTGACAATAAAATGCTGATGCTTTGACTTATCTCTGCTGCACAACCCGTGGGTGGCTCTATATCTACTTTGGATTTGTATGGATATTTTTGTGGATGTGCACCCTGGCATTTACCTCACAAGTAGAGTGTGGTGGCTATGTCTGGGACTACAGTGGTTCCTTTTTCGGTTTTTCATGACCAAATTTCCTTAAAGGAAAATCACTCATCCTCATAGTTCAAGCCGACCTGTGACAATGAAACTGTCACGTCGGCTCAATAGATCGGGAAGTGAGCGAACACATACCGTCGCTCGCTCACTTCTCGATCCTGTGCCAGCAGAGAGCCATGACTGTCACTCACGGCTCTCTGCAGGGATTCCCCCTCCCCTGTTCGATCCTCCAGCGCTGACCGTCGGAACGGACAGGGGAGGGGCGAGTACTGCTGGCTCTGCCTCTAGATAGGCAGAGCCAGCTGTCACTCATGCAGCTGGGTGGATCCAGACAGTAATGTCGGGATCCGTCCCGACTGCAGCGTCTCGGTATACTGTGAGCTGTAGCTCGCGGTATACTGAGCTTTGGGTGACGGGAGGACGCTAGTTTGTGTCCTCCCGTTACCCTTAGGAGAACTATGGGGAAAAGCACTGACCCCATAGTTCTCCTTTAAGAGAAATATGTGTGCTGCCGTTTCTGACTTCTTTCTGAAAATACTAGTTGCCTGGCTGTTATGCTTACCTTCTGGCTACATTACTTTGAGTCACTGACCCAAAACAAGTATGCATGAAAAGTTAAAGTCAGAATTCCTTATCTGTATACTTGTTCCAGGTCAGTTACCCCAAAGTTTTGCATCAAGGCAATCAGCATTGGTAGCCTTTATGTTTTCCTCAAGGGCTCAATCACGTTATTAGTGTTGACTGGCATTTTTCAGCAAGTGATCAAGGCCAATTATCACTAGGGCACATAGAAAACAGTTGTTTTCTATGTACCCTATTGATATCACAACCAGGGTGGGATTTACGCTCTCTGCTGCCCCAAGACCAGGTTCCTTAATGCGCCCCCAAATGTAGAAAACAACTATCCGCTCAGCGCCCGGAATTGCATGTCCTGGGCATCGGGAGATAGGAATTCCACACCCCTCTACTCCCTGCTGCCCCAAGGCCGGGCCTTGGTTTGCCTTGTGGGAAATCCGGCCCTGATCACAACGCAATGCTGCATTTGCACCGCAAGTCACCACAGCGCAGCACAGCACACCACACTGCTGTTTGAAGACCTGAATGGGAAGCAAGAGCAAACACTGTGACAAAGATGGGAAGGGGATGACAGAGATGGTAATTAAGAGGGTGTCAAAGGGGATGAGGGCCAGAGCAGAGCAGGTCTTTGATATTGGGACAAAAGGTTTGGGGCATCTTGACAGTAGAACTCCAGGAAAAAGTTAGCTTTTTAATTGTGATTACTCCAGAGAATTTATGTGAAATGCTTTGCCAACTACATCCAATGGACAACTAGGGATGCTAAAAATGTTAGTTTTTTTTATGCAATATACTTCTGTCACCCATGAGCTTCTGACGTTTAGACTGACAGATCAAGTAGCTAGTCTACAGTGATGAAGAGATATGCACGATCTTCCCCTTACTCTCTCCTCATCCAGTCACAATAGCCTTGTATTCTTCAAACTAAAGACGTTCTGTGAATGGTTGAAAGGCGATCCAGTGGTTTACCTGCCCCCCCTTCCCCCTCATTAATTCATAGAAAGCATTGAGAATAACTGGAGAAGGAACAGAGGAGAGAGCCATGATATAATAGTGAGCTTGGGGTAAAATTTTAAATGTGGTTAGGTCTGCGGGTATCTGTATGTTCCTTTGGACAGCAATGGATGCTGATGGCAGAATTCTCTACACTTCTACTCCAAATAAAGACTTATTTTGTTATACTATATAGCAGGGCTAGGCAAACTCAGGCCCTCCAGCTGTAGTTCAACTGCAATCCCATTAAGCAGTGCAAGACTCTGGCAGCCACAGGCATGACTTCCAGAGGCAGATGCATGAAGAGATTTGTAGTTTCAACATAGCTGGAGGGCCTGAGTTTGCCTACCCTTGCTATATAGTATAGGATTATCATTTTATCATTTTTCCCAGAGATCTAAAACTAAATATTTAACTATGCTTTTTTCCAAGACTTCAGAATGCCAACATATGAATATATTTTCAATTTTTCAGCTTGACCAGATTCTAATTGATGACTTGCTCCCTGTAATGAGAGATGATGCACTCCTGTCCTCCCATCCAATTATTGTCAGTGTCTCGACCCCAGCGGAGATCACGTCTGTCTTTGATGCCATTTCATACAACAAGGTTTCAATCATATTATTTAATGGAATGTTTGAGATTTGTTTATAATAGAAAAAGACTCAAAATGGCAATCTGGTAAATCTGGAATGTGCCAGAAGGGCTGCTGTACTCTTTGTAGGATAGTGGCTAGGGTAACTATATTGAAATTAAGTATGTATATTTACAGCAGCCAGTACTTTACTGAGGTAGCATTGCTGGCAGAACATAATCATAACTGCTCGTAGCCCTAAAAATATTTTTACTTGATACATCCAGCATTTTATGATAAGTTTGCCTGATCATTCTGTTGGGAATAATTGATCAGACATGTATTTTTCTATATTAAATATTTTTAGGAACGAGATAAGATTACGCAGATGTGTCAGCACATTCTCATACACCAGTCATTGAGATAAATACAGTTCAGTGGTCAGATCTTGCCCAAAGAATATGAATAATTTTTTCCATATTACTTTTCAAAGCCATTGCATAGTGGCTGAAGTATCTCACTCTCAAGATTAGCTGTAAATATTTAAAATGTTAAATCATATTTTAGGATTCAATTTAAAATATAATGAATATAAAGTGTATTTATATTTGTTACGTTATGTTTTGGCATTGGGAAGTCATGTTTTAGCCTTTATTGTTTGGTTTTTCGCCCTAAAAAAACAGTAAAGAAAAAAGACTCCCCTACATACCCTGACACTGAATTCTAGCCTACTTACCTTACTGTGACCCTGACACTGAACCTCTTCTTCACCTAAGCCCTAAATTTAACCCAACCCCAAATAATGTCACGTCTAAACCTCCCCTAACGTTAACATCTGATCCAACATCTCATGGAGTTTAAGAGCTGTTGATTGAAGTACCGGGCAAGTGCCATATTGGACCACTGGGGACCCGGACCTCTGAGCTTTGTGTTGAGCAGCTGTCCAGCTCTCTAGCATTCTGCTAACACAGGGAATTTGTACCTTTTCTGCAGAAAATTGTACTGTTAAAAAAGACCACAATTGCCACTGTTTATGCACCTTAATTGCACTACAGTAACAATATTGAATGTTCCCCACAGGTGAGGGTGTTTCTTTTTTTTTAATAAAGTGTCATTTAAAAAAAGCCTAACTTACATTTTTTTTTAGGGAGCATCCATTTTGAGAATGCTTGAAGAATGGATTACTCCAGAAAGTTTCCAATTAGGATGCCAGGTATGGTATAAATTTATGTTTTGACAATCTGACATATATGTTGGCCACAATAACATCTCATTTTTTCATAGAGAACTAAGGCTGCGACACTGAATATTTGTTGAAGCTGTTATAGATGTGGAGAACATCATTTGTCTTGATGCAAAGATGTTTAGGGCTGTAGTACCCAACTTTTTAGTGCTTACCAGAAAGGAGAATGAAACCACAATATTTTGCCTTTAAAAGTATATGCAAACATTTTTTTTTTATCCAGAGCTAACTTTAACATGTATCTTTAACCACAAGCTTTTATTTTGTTTTGGTTATAAAGTAAAGGAACGGGTAAGACCACTGTTGGTTTTTTTTTTTGCTGTCTATGTAATTTTAGACAAATTTACCTTCACTTTCTTTCCTGTGGATACAACAGGAAATGAGAGAAAATCACTTTCAGTCCTAGTAATAAAAAGGGCAAATCTCCCTAGCAGGGATGTAGACAGCAAAAAAAAACCTTACCAAGGTGTATGTGAATATACTCCAAAATGTAGAACTTGCACCTTGTAAAAAAACTGAAACATTGCCAGCAACAAAATGTTTTAAATGTTAGTAATAGACACATACTGTATATATACTTACATAAAGGTAAATTGGGAAATCACGTATTGTCCCTCTATTAGGTTAACTATCAAAAAGCATTAATTAATGTAGCAGTTACTGCGCAATGCACAAACTTCATTATCCATACATTAAAAATGGAGTAACCTTTAATATGGTTCATCTGTAATGGGAAATCTTCACCTACTGCAACCAAGTCAAGTACTGATGTAATGTTTGCAGAATTTTCAGTTTGAGCAGCATTTATGGAGGGCTGGCTGTGCCAACAAGACTGCATCTGTCCTGGAGGGGAAGTCTACCAGACAAGAAAACACATTGTACTTCACTAGGAAGCTAACACAATTCCTCCTTTATTTGAACATTAATTTTTAGTAGGGCTGCAACTAACGATTATTTTAATAATCGATTAGTTGGCCGATAATTTTTTCGATTAATCGGATAAAAAAAATGTATTTACATTTTTTATTAATTATTCATTATTTAGTTAATTATTAATTCATTAATATTACTTATTTAATTATATAGTTAATAATTGATTATTAAATACGAGTATGAATTAATTATTTAATGTACATCTCATATTAATTCTTTCTACATAGCTCTCATCACTGGCCTATGTCACATATGCCACAGAAAGAACTTGTGCAGGAAGGAAAGAAGCGGACTTCTCTCCTGGACTCCTCTCACCAGATGCCTTTTCTGGGGGAATCCTATTGGCTGCACGCTTGAATCCGTGACCTGGCACACGGATTCATGCATGTGAGCTGATTGACTGGAGATGACATTTTTTATCTGGCCTACGTGAGCACGGGAGAGGATATTGATAGACACACTGCACGCAAAGCTTCACACAACACTGCTTTCCTTTGCTGTACGCGGCCCCCTTGTGCAATGTGTCATGGGCTTTAGAGGTTTTAGGGTCAGATCACACCATCTCCAGTGCATTGCTGCACAGTTAGTGGCCGGAACGCACTAGATCGCATAGTGGAAGCCTCCTTGCTTTCAGGGGCGGGAGGGGGCATGCCGGTGCCATTCAAGTCAATGGTACCACTGACACACACCCCTACCCGCAGTGCGATCACCTGCACCAGAACACATGGCACAGCAATGCCCATGTTCCAATCTGGTGTATTCGCAAAAAATAGTGAATGGCACCGCCACGCCCCCTCCCACCCCAGAACACAGGAAGGCTTCCACTATGTGATCCAGTGCGTTCCAGCCACTAACCGTGCCGGAATGCCCTGGAGATGGTGTGAACCGGTCCCAAATGTGTTTGTTGCCCGGCCGGTGCCCCCCAACCCATCTTTGTGCCCGGGACAGCTATACCGTCTTCCCATCCCCCGCCCGGTTGTTATGTCACTGACTCCACTCACTGCACACACACGGTACACATGCAACACACGGTACACATGCAAAACATAATACACACACGGCACACATGCAAAATAAAATACACACAAAGCACACATGCAACACATAATACACACATAGCACACATAAAACACATAGTACGCAAACACAACAACACATAGTACACACACAGCACACATACAACACATTTTATGCACCCAGCACACATAGTACACACACAACACACATACAGCACATAGCACGCACACAGTACACATACAAAACTTAGTACACACACACAACACATATTATACCCTCAGCACACATACAACACATAGTGCACACACACAGCACACAACGCGGCTGAGGAATGGGCGAGGCCGCGGGTCCCAAACGGGAACAGTCCTCAAACGGTCAGTTTGTGCTCACGTGGACTCCCAGTGATGCTGGAATGGCCCTATTCATCCCGGGGAGGAGGAGATCATCCGGGGAAGAGGAGAGGAGGAGGCCACAGGTCCTCGGGCAGTGCCAGAACAGTCAGTCAGCATGCGAGTGAGGCGGGGAGGGGGAGGGATTGAGGGTGCAAGCAGCCCAACTAATCAAGCAACCAACTAATCGATAATGAAAATCATAGACAACAATTTTCCTTATCAGTTATCAACTTTATTGATTAGTTGTTTCAGCCCTAATTTTTAGTGACAATCTCCTTTAATTATACTCTGCACTCCCCTCAGTACCCCTTCGTACATAATCCTCATTCCAGAGTTTTTCACTGAGCAAACCTCACTTGGCGCTGCACATCCCAAAAGTATCTCGGCCAGGTCCTGTGCCTAATGTGTACACATGCCACAGTCCCATTTTTCCTATGGATGATCTGTATTTCACTGCATGGCTGGGGACCACCATGATTATGGACCTACTTTGGGAATGAATAAAGCTGCACAGTGAAGAACTCAGGAATGGGGATGACAGTAAGTCATGTGTAGGCTAGTAAATGCATAGAGCAGCCTAGATTTTGCAGCATAGGTAATTACTACATGGCTGTTTTATCATTTATTATAAGAACAGGGCTGTCAGAAGGTGGGAAAGAGAGGGTTGCTAAAGGTGTACACAGGGCCGGATTTAGCCTCCCTGCTGCTCCAAGGCCAGGTTCCGCAATGCCCCCCATCAATAGAGAATGGCAATCAGATGGCAGGGCGGCAGAGTTCATTTTATTGTTTTTTGATTGTTTCTTTATTTTTTTAAACTTTATCACTTTTTTTATTTTTATTTATTTTTTACTTATTTAAATTTTTATTTATCTTATCGTTTACATTTTTATGTTTAATAATTTTTAAAATCTTATTATTGTTTATTTGTTATAATTATTTTCTTATTTTTTAATAATTTGTTTCTAATTATTTTTTACTTTTTAATCACCTTTTAATTTTTTTATTTATTTATTTATAGTTTTTTTTATTTCTTTAACAATTTTTTTATCAATTTTTTTCCACTTAACTTTATTGCTATTACACAGGAGCTAACAATTCCCTGTGTGATAGCAATTGGAGGTGACGGGTTCTCTTTATTGACCCTGTCACCTCCAATACAGGACTTGTAGCACAGCACTGTGCTGGCACTGCTCTCGCCTCTCACTGTATACAAGGAGTGGCAGGATTACTTTTAACCCTGCCGCTCTGCTCCCTGCATCGGCTGTCAGTGAGAACAGACTCGGCGGCGGAGCCCGGAAGACGGAGCCAGCGAGGAGAGAGGTAAGTGCAGGGGGGGCAGGGGGGAACAAGCGCTGGCTTCCTCACGCTTTGTTTAGCCCTGCTTTCCCAAAGCAGGGCTAAATTTAGAAAACAACTTACCGCCCGGCGCCTGGAACTTCATGAGCTTCAGGGGATTCCACAGATGCTGGCGCCCCCCTGCTCTCTGCCACCCCGAGAACGGGCCTCGGTGGCCTTGTGGGGAATCCGGGCATGGGTGTACATAACATAATGTGTTCCAATCATTATTATTTAGGGAAAAAATCTTTTTGATTGGTCCCTGCTAATTTTTAAAATATTCTATTGGTTTTCATTCATTAGAATTACCTTAAGGACTACAATTTCAAGAATGCGAAAACAGATGACTTTTGGAATTCTCTGGCAAAGGTAAAAATGACATGAACATCATTGCACAGTTGCCAAGTGTTCAGGACAGTTTCTCAGAGAGAGGACATGTTCTGTGAATTATCCTTCAAAGTAAATTGTGTGGTAAGGAGTTGAAAGTATAAATATATATTTAGGCATTGGTGACTGGTGGATTGTAATACACATATGTATTACGGAGCCTGTACACAGACCTCTTGATTTATGGCTTCTCATCTGCATCATTTCCTGAACTACTGCCACTCCAGTATACAAAAGCTTCTCAAAATGGCACCCTTATTAAAGTGACACTAAACTCAGGAGTTAAATCTTAAAAATATATTCAAGTGCCCTATTAACAAAAATGTAGCTTGTTTGTGCATCACTCAGCTGCAGATCCTCAAATCATCTCTGAATGTGTGCTGACACTGTCCTTCCTTCTGCAGAGTGGCTACTTTTCTTCCCCATGGCCCCTGTTTGTATTGTAAAGTAGCCGCTACTCCAAGCTCGCTCCAGTAATGGACTACAATCTGACCACGGATTAGTAAACTAAACATGAGAATGGAGTGGTGCCTACTTTACAACACCCCCCAATCCTACGCCATCTTCTAAAATTCTTATTAAAACAAACCAAAAAAATTGCAGTGAAAAGTAAAGTGTTCATACTGCAGACCCTAACTTCTGGCCCATCTACTTTCAGCCCCTGACCTTGATTATGTGCGTATACAATACAACCTGGTCACCCCCATGCCCCCAGCCTGTGGCCAGGCAGAGAAGATACAGTAGCATTCCCTGTGCAATGATGATGAGAAGAGGGGTTGTCCTGTAGTTCTTCCTATCGTAAAAAGACAATGCTGCTCATCCAGACATACAGCGAGCATGTTTACCCTGGAACAGAAAGTGTGTTACTTGGAGATTCATCAGGTACAAATAAAAAGAAAATAGCCTGAAAAAAGAAAGCTGGTTCTTGTTGGTTATGTGTTTAGATGAAGATCTTGAGGAATGCTGGATTTAGTTTGACTTGCTTAGGAGAACAATACATCACAATATGCAGGAAAACAGCATCAAACAGGAAACATATAGATCATCGATAAAAATGCGTATAGAAAAACTAGCATTGACTAGACTTGCACTACAGCGCCATCTAGTGCTCAAAAGACATAGTTACAGTCAGTGCATATTAGCATATGTTGTTGGGGTTAGATACTCTTTAATAGAGATGGGTTATAATAAAATGCCATTTTTTTTTAGGCAAGTGGTAAGCCAGTAAAAGAAGTAATGGATACCTGGACTAGACAGATGGGTTATCCGGTGCTTATTGTTTCATCAGGAAATACTGTTACGCAGGAAAGGTTTCTTTTGGATCACACAGCAGATCCATCACTTCCATCTTCTATTTTCAAGTAAGTATTATACCTGAATTTCTATTTTAACATAAATACATGGCAGCAGCATAGCACCACCAATGAGCAGATGTGGATAAAGGCATATAAGGAAAGAAATGAAAGGCTTCTTTCTCAAAATTGAAAAAGTATAACCATAACCATTAATATTATATTAAGAAGAGACTAAAGGAGTAAAACAGCCTTTCAACTGATTAACTGCGTAGAACACTAGAGCCTTCTTGGAACAGAAGGAATTTACATATCTTATTCCATCACATATCCCAAAAATAGGATTATTCCTCATTTCAGGATATTGGATGGAGCCATGCAAATCATACCCAACAGTCAAATTCACATACAGAACCGCTGGTGTATATTTCAAATATAGCATAAAAATATGGAGCTATTTTGGCCATTACCCATGCATCATATAGAAACCATGGTATCTATGGAGAAAGGGCTTGAGACCCAACAAGACAAGTATAACCATTAGGTTAAAGTTAGAAGGGACTGAGACTATCAAAAGAAATCAAAATACCCTCCACCAGCATCAGTGAATAGCACAGTAAAGCCTTCTTAGAATAGAAGGTATTCACAGGTCTGATTCCATCACGTATATCAAAAATAAAAGGTATATTGCTCTTTTTAAAGAGGAACTTTACTCTCTTTATATCTTCAAAATAACAACAAAGGCGCCTTTAGAAATATTTAGTAATGACAATCTACAAACACATACTTCTAGATAATTGCAGGCTTTTTTTTTTGCATGCCTTCTAGCTCTTTTCTTCCCTAGTCTTCTGACAGTGGCCATTTTAACTAAGGCAGATTACTAGACTTTCCTTTACTTCCTGGAACTCTGGCACACGTAACTAGGACATGTGACCATGCACAACATCTCAGGGAAGGAAAATGCCTTTCACTGAGATCTCATGAGATTACAGATGAGATTTCCCAGCAATGCTCTGCTGATGTAACCTTCCCAGGATACATCGCTTGGGCACGATTACATCGTTTGTGCCAAAGTGGACCAGGAAGTGGAAAAAAAGAAACCTTAAAGGAGAACTATGAGATGAGTGATTTCCACTCACCTCATAGTTCTAGCCGACCTGTGACAATGAGACTGTCACAGGTCGGCTCAGTAGATCGGGAGGTGAGCAAACACATACCGGGTTCGCTCGCCTCTCGATCCTGTCACGGCTCTCTGCCGTGACAGGGGGAGGGGCTGGATTCACCTCTCCCCGCTCCGATCTGCCAGCGCTGACTGGCGGAACGGATGGGGGAGAGGGGCGGGTACAGCTGGCTCTGCCTCTAGATAGGCAGAGTCAGCTGTCACTCACGCAGCTGGGCTGATCCCGTCATCTACGTCGGGATCCGCTGCGGCGTCTCAGTATACCGTGAGCTGTAGCTCGGGGTATACTGAGCTTAGGGTAACGGGAGGACGCTAGTTTGTGTCTTTTTTTAGGTGAACTATGGGGAAAGGAGAACTATGGGGAAAAACACTGACCCCATAGTTCTCCTTTAAGTAAAATAAAAATATGCTTGTTTAGATAATGAAGGTAAGATGATTTCATATCAGCATGCAGATCTGTATGCTGATGTGATTTTTAGTCAAAGGTGGTAAAGAACAGTGGCCATTCTAAACAATGCTTTATCCCCCATTGGCCAAAAGCCCATTCATATCAAAATGGTATGTTACTTTTTGAAGCAATGCTTTTGAAAAATCTGCTGCCAGGTGTTGCTTGCACATTTCTGTAGCAGTCCTTAAATCTCTGCCCATACAGTTTAATCTCAGGACATTCTGATAGGAAACTCTCTGGCATCATTTATTCTGAGGAAGCTTGCTGGCCCCTCCTTCCTCCTGCACATTTCTGTCTAGTAAGGCTGCTCATCATAGTGATGGGCTAATAGAAATGTATTAGCTTCAAGCTCTGACTACCGAGACTTTGGCCATAAAAGCAGGGTTTTCGGTTATATTAGCACATGAACATGCTTTGCCGCAGCTTACTGAAATGCAATGGGGCTGATTTATAAAATGTTCACACAGCTCTGTGCTTTCAAGCTCTAATGTGCAGGAAGAATAGAGGATCTCACCCTTAGTGAGACCAAAGCCCAGTAGTTTTCTTCCAAAACCTTCCTTAAAGTGGAAGTAAAGTGGTTATTAAAAAAATAGAGCACCAGAGGTTATTGCCATAATGAGCTAGTATGCACAGCATATTAGCACATTATGGCTCACTTACTTGCTGACAATGCCCTTCTACATTGCTGTCTGCTCTCCCCTTCCGTCACTGGCACTGCCATCTTCTCCGGGTCCTCTTCCGGGCTCTTTGATTGCCTGGCTGGCATGATGTAACTATTGTGCATGGGAGTTACTCCATTCCAGCATGCTGTGTCTGTGCACTGAAAAACAAAAATTGCTGACAAGCAGATAGGACCTTTTTTGGGTAGAAGAGACTTTGCTATCAAAACCTGCCCATTAGCAATTTCTTATGAACACATTTTACTCCCACTTTAAGGCATTGAATACAATAAAAGTATGGAAACACATATTTTGCATTCCCATACTTTTATTTATTTAATAAACGCATGTAGAATTTGTATTCCCATACATTTATTGTCTGAGCATACACTCTTTTTCGCCTGCCCGGTGCCTGCCATGTGTGTCTGTTGATCTACCTTGCAGTTATGCTATCATTACGAGGTAGATTGACAGACATACTGTATATAGCAGGCACTAGGCAGGTGACACATCCGTTCATTGCATGCAGTGCTACATGTGTGTCCATCAGTGCAGGTCTCCTCCACTCACCCATACTGTCGCTGACTCCCCCGGTCTCTGCGCCGCTTCTGGATTTCTTGTGATCGCTCCACTACTGCAGGTGTAGAATTGACACTGGTGTCTCCCAAAATTCTGACACCCAGCTTCCAAGACACCATGAGCACAGACCCCCAGCACCCGGGTTCACCTCTGCCCCCCCATTTCCAACTCTAGTTACCTCTGCTCCCCCCAGCAACCTTCTTTTAAAACTGCTCTCCTCTGCACCCTCTGCATCCCTGTTCCTACACTGCTCACCTCTGCATCCCTCTTGCTGCACTGCTTACCTCTGCACCCCCTGCATCCCTCTTCTTACTTTGCTCACCTCTGCACCCCCTGCACCCCTCTTCCTATTCTGCTCACCACTGCACCTACTGCATCCCTGTTCCTACTCTGCTCACCTCTGCACCCCCTGAATCCTTCTTCCTGCACTGCTCACCTCTGCACCCCTCTTCCTATTCTGCTCAACCCTGCACCCTCTGCATCCACTCTGCTCACCTCTTCTTATTCTGCTCAACTCTGCATCCCTCTTCCTACACTGCTCACACTTTGCACTACTTGTGGCAGGGGGTGCAGAGGGTGAAAAGGTTAACAGTGTTGACAGAGGGTAGCAGGCTGGCCTCCTCTTCCAACACTATTAAATTCTGCATACTTCATCTTACACTATCCCTATTGCTTACCCCTTGCAGCTTACCTCAGGGCAGGACTACAGCTCTTGCCGTAAACACCAAGGACTGTGAATGGTGCGGGGGCGGAGCTTAATCTTGGGATGGGCGAAGCCTAAGCAAGAGCAGGTGGAACCCTGATTGGACTGCCCAGCAGACGGCGCCGCCCACTTGCCATGGTAACTAGTTCATGGACAGGAGTCTGTCCATCAATTGGTTACTATGGCAAGTGGGCAGTACCATCCTTCTTCCCTAGAGGCAGCCGTGCTGGCTCAGGTCCTCCTGCTGACTTGATGGGGCCTGGACCCAGCACAGGAGTACTGCTTGCAGCCCCCTGATGGTGGCCCTGTTTACAGCACTGATGTATAAAACGTTCACACATTTCTGTGCTGTGTGAATGAGATTCACAGCACTGCATGGCCACTAGAGGAATTTCTTATGCTCCTTGACTCCATCAAGGACTATACAGCATACAGCGAACAGCTGTGAGAATGGTTTGTAAATCATTCCCATTGTATTTCTGTGTTGCTATTAGTTTTCAGTGGCATCCTAAAGAACAAAATAATGTTCATAATGCATTGAAATGCAGTACAGTGCTGTGGTGGCAAATAAATAGATCAGGAGTAGCATCCTATTTAAAATAGGCCTGTAATTGTCAACCTTGCAGTTCTTCATGAGACTAGTAGTTCCACAACAGCTAAAGGGCTGGAGATGCCCCTGCCTTAGAGGCTTCTGCAGACATCTGACAGATGTTTTTTACTGCAGTAACTGTTTAATAGTTTTGCATTGTCTGGCTAACACTTTTTTTCGTTTGGACCAGTTTAAAGTTTTCAACTATTGCAAAAGGTTCTGCTCAGTCATGTGTTTAACATGATTAAGTTGCCATTGCAGGGGTTACTAAGTGTTATCCAGACAAAAGTTTATTGCATTGTTTGTGAAGGAACAATCATGCTGTTTCTTTGTTAAAGCAAAATATAACTTAAAGTGACATTAAACCTTCAGATTTTTTAACATAAACCAATACTGTAATGTATAAACATAAACTTACTGTAATCCATGGTTGTTTCCCTTCTCTTTGCTGATCTTCCTTTTAAATCTGTATCTGTTCTCATGCTGGGCAGAACTTCTGTTTTGCAGCAGACTGCCTTGTCTCAGGAATGGATACATGGTGTCTGTGTGTAGGTTTGCAACCTGAGCCAGCACTACAGGAAGAGGCACTCAGCTGCAAAGGGAAGTTCTCCCCAAGCATGAGAAGACATGAGGATTTAAAAGGCTTATATTTACATAATCTGTAAATTAGGCTTCATTGTCACTGACATGCACAACTGTATAGGGTGCATGCCCACGCGGAGACCTGCATCCGGGAGGGAAAGCGATGCATGTAGCTCCGTGCAGCCACCTTTACATCTTCATGGCAGGACCCGAACTTACACATATGTACAGTACATGCACAGATGGATACCCTGTATAGATTTGCAAGTTCGGGTCGGTGTGTAGCCAGGTCCTGTCATAGAGATGTGCAGACAGCTGCATGAGGCTACGTGCAGCACCTGCCCCTCCCGAGCACAGGTCTCTGCACGGATGTGCACACTTTACAGCTGTGTAAGTCCATGTGAATGAGGACATTTGCTGAGGACTTGCACCTAAAAAAAGAAGCTCTCAACATGTTGGTGCACTGTAATGAACACTATAAGGTTAGAAAAACTAACAGTATGTTACATTTAAATATGACATAAATGTTTTTTCTTTTTGTACATATTCAGTTACAAGTGGAATATCCCAGTGACATTTTATTCAACCTCCAATGCTACGGGGCTGAATTCGTTAATGTTCAATTTAGCAGGTAAATCAGTGGAAGATGTGTGATTTTCAGCTTTAAATAAGATTTGAATATAGGGCTCTGGTTGTGTTTAAAGGGCAGCTACATTTAAAATGTAAAATGAATCATGTTTCTGTATTATACAACTTCCTCTCACCCTTTAAGTTTGATAGATAGTGAAGATTTAACTGTTGTGGGTTTGGGAATACCAGGACTCCTCTTTTATGTCTTAGCAACTAGGGTTCCAAGACCACAAAGATATATATTAATACAGACGTTCTGGGATTGTAGAATCTGTAATCATTTTAGAGCTTTATGTACCTGTTTTGTTTTTTGTTTACTATATTTTGTCCTTTGACATTTGAGTCATTATCTCCAATGGTTAAGGGGCAAATAATAAGTTATATATAACAGGCATTTACAGTATATAGCTCTGACAATTTATGAAGGACCTTACATATTACACATTCAAATAAGTCTCTGCCCTTGAGGATCTTACAATCTAAGGTCCCTATCTCCCATGCATACATAAGAGGGCTAATTTAGACAGGAGCCAACTAACCTACCAGCTGTCCTTGGAGTGTGGTAGGAAACTGGAGTAATTGGGGGAAACCCCCGCAAGTGCAGAGGGAATATGCAAACTCCATGCAGATAGTGCCCTGGTTGTGATTCAAACTAAGGACTCTGTGCTACAAGACAGGAGTGCTAACCACTCAGCCACAAATTAAGGCCATTATGGTAAAAGCAGTGCTAGAAGCTAGCACAAAATAAAAAGCAGCGTTAAAGTGACCTTATTACCATGAAAGTAATAGAAGATGCTTTACACTTACCTGTCCAGCGAAGTGTTCTCTTAAATAACTACGGGCGCTGCTGCTTACCAACACCTCAAATCAGTATAGTTTTTTTTTACCAACTATGCAGGGCTTTAAAGCAAAAGTACTGGGAGTGTAAAATATACACTTCTTAAAATGTAGAGCTGGTGTGGGACACTGCTGGTGAGAGCTGAGCAATCTTATGACCCCTGATCGCTCAGCTCACGACTTCTCCCTGCAGAGAACGGTGGCTCATTTATCTCTGCAGGGATTCCCTCCTCCCCTCTCTATTTCTCCAGCGCTCATTGGAGGGACAGACAAGTGAGGGGGCGGGCACAGCTGGCTCTGGCTCTAGAGAGGTGGAGCTTGCTGTCAATGAGGCAGCCAGGTGGATCCGACAATATTATGGAGATCCTTCCTGGCTGCAGCGCAGCTCTATGCTGTCAGCAGGTAGCAGACAGTAACCTGTTATCTGCTGACTTTGGGTCACAGGAGTGCTTTAGTAAAGCCAAAAAAATGTTTGACTTTACTTCTCGTTTTAGCTTTCTGAAATTGTGTAGAAAAGACAGTCTAAGACATTGCAGCTTACAGAGCAATGTGTTTAGTAAAGTAGTACCAAGAGTAGTAAAGTGTGCATAGTGGCATAACTCATGGTAACCAATCAGAATTCATATATTTCATCAGTCGACTACAGTAATCTGAAATCTGATTAGTTGCTTTGGACTACCCTTCACACATACTCTACCATGTTCATAGGACAGTGAAAAAAAATATTTGCCAAGCCCATAACTGTTGAACACTTGTGCTATACTATGTGGGCAGATGGGGGTGTGGGCTAAAAACTAGGATTCTGAATGTTCATAGATATGTGGCCTTTACAAGTGAGAACTAAAGGATTCATTTATTTTAGCCGATTTAAAGGGCAAAGTTATTGTCTCATTGCTGTAATAAAACAACATTGCCTAATTTCCAATACCAACACTGTGGGAATTTGTAACCTTGAAGATGAACAAGGATGGATTATATTAAAGATTGATTATTTGTATACACTACCTGTCTGTCCCCATTATAGTGTTTTGTTCTATTATATTACGCTTCTTTGTAAATGCCATACTGACACATGTGTTTTATATTTTAGATGCTTCATTGACTTTATCTCCATATAACAGCAGTAATGCACAGTTTTTTAAAATCAACAATAAACACTTTGGATTTTTTCGAGTAAATTATGAAGCTCAAACTTGGAAGGACCTAGCTACACTGTTAGAGAGCAGCCACGAGGTATGCTATATGAGACTAGGGTTGAATATTAATATTATTTCATAAATAACCCATTTTGCATGCATATTAAAAATGATATTGTGGAAGGATATTATCATATATTGTTGATGAATTAACTCTACACCTTTAAAAATGCATTAATAATGTAGAGCAGGCATGCCAAAGCAAGGCTTTTTTTGGGTAGCTTGTGGCTGCCTCACCCCTCTTTCTTTACTGTCCTCACATTAAATTGAATGAGGCTTCATCTGTTCTTCAGCTGATAAAGGCTACAATTCCTTACATAATTTTGCAGCTGAATACTTCAGGAGATGTTTTAAAGTCCCTTTCTGGCATGATTTAAACAAATTGCTATTACTTATTTCTGGCGTTAAAGTCTGATTGAGGTCCTAGAAATAGATTTGCAGTCAATATCGAGATCATTTTCATAGTGCTTCCCCCACTTTCCTGTTACAGCAATGGGTCTTAATATTACTGTTCAGTCTAATGCTGGGCACACACCTTACAACCATCGCAAGACTTTTGTCTTGCGATGGTTGTAAGGTAATTAAAAAAAAGTACGATCTGCCTATCTTGGACAGGCAGATCGTACTTGCAATCATTGCAAGCCCGCCCCGCTGAGGGGCGGGCTTTTCGATGACCGCAATGCCGAACGGGCAGTGTGCGCTTCTGCACACCGGCCCGTCCGGCTTTCATCTTACAAACATGCTACACACCCGCCGAAAATCGTACGATTCTCGGCGGGTTTTCGAACATGTTCAGGTGCCCATACACTGCACGATTCTCGTACGAGAATCGTGGGATCCCGCGATCATACGAGAATCGTGCAGTGTGAATGAGGACGTGCGACCGTTTCTACTGTACGGTCGCACGTCTTTTGTCTAAGGAGCATGCTAGAAAACCAGCCTGTGGACTGTGGTCTTGCGAGGGTTGTAAAGTGTATGGCCACCTTTCCTAATATAAAAGTCGTGCGACCTTACAGTAGTAGAGGTCGCACGGCTTCCACACACCTTACAATAATAATTATCAGAAGGTGTGTGGGCACCTTAATATTGCTCTCAGCAATCAGCTCTTAGTAACAGAACAGGTTTGACACTCCCCCATCTTTGGAGTGTAAAGACATTTGTAATGCCTGGTGTGGAGCTTAGTCAGCTCTGTCAGCATAGAGCACTTAAGTGGAAGGGCAGAAAGATGCAATTCCAAGCAAAATCAGTCACAATTCATAATTCAAAAAGCTGTGAGGTTTCAATTCTGATTTCTCCGACTGTTGTTTGAGTGGACCTAATGTAGCCCAATCCAGGTTAATTGGACTCATCTTGGCCCATCATTAAGAGGGAGTTTGCTCTTTTCTTTACTAGAACTTTTTTCATCTGACTTGCTAAATGTCTGACTCTTGTTTTAGGACTTCAGTGCTGGAGACCGAGCTGGATTAATTGATGATGTCTTTGCCTTAGCAAGGTGACTTTGCAGCTGAACTTTATTCCTTTATCCTCTGTTTTTCTTTAACATGGAAAAAGGTTAAACATTATACTTCATCATTCATTGATTCTTTAGTCAAATATAACTCAGCGCTGAAATAAATCTCTCATCAATTGTGTAGTCTTCCAGTTTAGACATTAAACAAAAAGCAAATTATATTACAAGGCAGATATTACATATTATTTTCACTTAGTTGTAATAATATTGCTAGAATGCAATATTCATCACAGAAAGGCAGTTACATGAAATCTCACAACACCAGCTGATGCAAACTAATTTTTTAGCTGCCAAAGTCAATGTTTAGATAAAAGCCCCAGAGAGTTGCAGTGACAGATTACCTTCACAAATGCATGTCAGACGTTACAAAGTACAGATTCCACCATGGCGCTGGAATTTCTTTTCAGGGTTTTGATAATTATTCACATGAATGGGATACCATGCTGCTTGTAAAAAAATCCATTGTATAGGGTTATCATTAAAATCATTACTCTGTTTGACAGTGAGACAAACCAACTAAGTTAGCTGCCAGAATAACCACACCAGTGACTTTTTTTTACTAGTAAAATGCAGCCTTTATTATACTTGCTGTCCAGCCATTGTAATTAAACGTCCAGACAGCAGCTTCCTTTTAGCAGGCCACCATACAAATGTGGCGTTTCCCAAACATCCGAAACGAACATTGTTTACTGCCGGTGACGGCTGTTACATACAAGTGATTACATGGCAATAGAGTCAGCCTTCCCCCCGCTGGCTATCCTGGGCTCTGCTGTCCTCCGTGCGGGCCCAGGATCGAAACAGTGGGTCTCTGCACAGGGAATGGAGGGAGATCAGCACACTCCCACCATCCTCCAAATCTCCTGCTTGGTTATTGTATTCTGATATTCTGTCAGAATACCCAGACAGTTGTAGTCACTGTTCAGCCGAGAATCTTTGGCCTGCCTCAAAAGATGTTGGGCGGAAGGCTGCTGACACGGCCACCCATTGAGCGAATTCCAACCAGTTTATCAAGAACCAGTCGAAGTTCGATCAGTGTATGGCCAGCTTAAAAGCTTATTATGTCTCTGTGGTCAGATGTGCATTAAAGAACACATATTTATATAGACAGAAAGACATTGATAGGTTCAGGACAGATTTTGATAAGTATTGACAGAAGATTTTGATAAGTATTGACAAGAGTATAAGGGTCACAAGGGCATATTTAGTCAATGATATTACAGGCATCTTGCCTCTTTGTTTATGGTGCAGGTCTGATGCTTAACTTCCAGGTTCAGATGAGCTTGGGTTCGGAACAAACTCAAGTTTATCCCTAGTTACAACCCATGTCAAGTTTTTCTGTCTGTTTCACATTAAGTTTGTTTTTTTCACTTTCTGTCTTGAGACACAGATAACAATAAAAACTTGACATGTGTTCTAACCCTTTCACACTATCTCCAAAATTATAGAAAAATTGGACTAATATATACTTTAAAATTACCCAGGTTATCAGAAGATTTTCTTTTAAATAATAGCCACTTTGACCCTTCCATCCAGAAAAGGCATCGCCACTTGTATCCCAGACTAAGGATTTGTGATTAAAACCCAAATGGTACATTTCACAGTATAATATATTTCCATTTTCATGGTATTGTTCACACAGTTCTGAATGGCTAGACTATAACATCTCACTCGACCTGACTAAATATCTTAAGAAAGAGAAAGATTATCTGCCTTGGCAAAGAATGAATTCTGCTCTTTCCTACCTAAATGACATGTTGGAAGATGACGCTACCATCTACCCCAAATTTCAGGTACATGTTTGACTATGCAATAATGTAACTTTAAATCATGTCACTTTGACATATATGTATATCTTTAAATCAGGATACAAATCACAAACAAACTATACAAGGTTAAGCTTTATGGCACTGGTCTGATTCTAAAGGTCAAGCTTGATAACTTTGTCCAATTCAACCATTATACCTAAGGTCCTGTTCACACCAAGGCATCATCGTTTTTGCGATTTGTACGCGCAGGTTCTGCAAGCTTTTTTTTGTGCGTTTCGCACATCTTTGTGCAGGCTAAAACGCGCACATGAAGACACCCATTTTGAGTGGCGGCTTGAGAGATATTGTGGTCAATGAATGAACGTGAGTACAAATGCGCAAAAACGCACGTTTCCTGGCATTTCCATTGAGGTCTATGGAGGAAAAACGAGCTGCAAACTGCCAAAAGAAGATCATGTACTTTTTTCTGTGTTTCATTAAAAAT
This sequence comes from Nanorana parkeri, assembly GCF_000935625.1. Taxonomy (NCBI): domain Eukaryota; kingdom Metazoa; phylum Chordata; class Amphibia; order Anura; family Dicroglossidae; genus Nanorana; species Nanorana parkeri. The sequence continues at coordinate 1,439,598 of NW_017306304.1, forward strand.
CATGGAATTTCTTGTCTTGGCGTTTTGAAGCTCTTTCTCTACTGCTCAAAAACTTCTAGGTGTGGACAGGGTCTAATAGAGATGCAAGGTGCATATGTGTCCTTTTAAAAGGTAGCCAGAATGGACAAGGAGTTGAGAAATTGTGAAGCAAGTCATTGTACACTGAAAACCTGCTTCTAAGGTGTGTATGATATACTGTATATGTAGGGCTGCAACTAACAATTATTTTCATAATCGATTAGTTGGCCAATTATTTTTTCGATTAATTGGATAATAAATAAATAAACATCATCTTTGATTTGAAATAAAATACACAAATGGAGTGTTACAAAAATAAAGTTTACTTCAGAATAAAACTGCATGCGCAATTTTTTCCAACCGCACCACACTGGAATGCAGGCCATTGTGGTACCATCGCGTTCCAATGCAATAGCAATGCGGGTGGGAGGCGTGTTTGGGGTGCTATTGAAATGAATGGCAAGTAACACACCACCGACAGCAGAATTTGTCAGGCTGAAACTGAAAAACTTTTTTTCCACCTTTTATATTTTTTTTTAAAAGCTGTATGTATTATATTTGACATTTTAATTAGTTTTATGGATTGAAAATAATCTTAATTGAAAAAATTGCTCTAACTCTGGAGCACGCAGCAATAACTGACATGTATAGCGCAATCGTCATTTTTGTACATAGGTACACCCGACTTGTGTTTCTGTTCCTATTCATTTTTTTTCGGTAGTTTTAACTTTATTTTATTTACTTTTATTTTTATAGGTTTTTTTTTCTTAACTGTATTGCTATAACATGTGGGGACTCACAATGTGATAGCACATTGGAGGTGACAGGTTCTCTTTAAGACAGCAAAAAGTTTTCCCAGCACACTCACCAGCTAGCATGCAAAAAAAAACTTGTCTCACCGCTAAGGTTAAAAACAGAGGTTTAGTTGCACGTCTTCTGCAGAAAATGTGAAAGCCGCACAGCCGCATCAAGGCACCTCTAAATAGTGCGGTCCTAACTCTAAACTATGAGAGTCTCCATCTTGGAGCACATGTGGCAAAGGATAAAATTGGAGTCACCTTTCCACTTCAAGCAGACATGGCTTAAATAGCTTTACCCAGGCAATGTAAACACAGCAGGCAGTGGGTGTGTACAATAGCCAGCCTGCTATTGGCTATTGCAATTTGAAATAGCCAATAGCCTGGCTGTCTATTGCACCTGCCCACTGCCTGCTTTCAATCATCAGAGGAGGGATCTAAAGAAGAAAGTTCTCCTTCAGGTCCCCTCCGCTCATTGACAGCAGGCAGTGGGCGGGTGCAATAGCCAGCCTGCTATTGGCTATTTCAAATGCAATAGCCAATAGAAAACTGGCTATTGCACACAGCCATTGCCTCCAAGCCTCTTCGACCCGTCCAGCAGCGTCGCATCTGACCGCTTCCCTCTTTCTCGGCTCCGGCACCAGACAGCCGTTCTGTGTCTTCTGAGCTGAATCAACTTATCAGAATCAACTAATCGATAATGAGGATCGTTGACAACGATTCTCATTATCAATTATTATCGATTTTATTGATTAGTTGTTGCAGCCCTATGCACAGTAAATAGCATGACAGGGGGAGACACATATTTAAAGATTATTTAAAGGTACAGTTTGCAGGCATTTTGTTTAACAAAAGAACAGTAGCATTTACAAGTCTTTGTAAAATAATAAATAGCCAAAAACCATTCTTTATCATGGTAGGAGAGACCATGATAGTTACTTATAGCCTAAAACATCTGTAACCATGTGTTTTATATTTTAGGAGTATTGGCGCAGACAAGTAAAACCAATCACAGACCACCTTGGTTGGAGCGATACTGGCACTGATATAGAAAAGTAAGCATAAAGTAATAAAGTAATTACAATGGAAATTTAGTATAGCCTTATTATCTTATGTGATTTCATTGTTTTGCTAGATAAAGTCAACCTATTTTTACAGCCACCTCATTTGCAACACATTGAAATTAAGTTGTTGTAAATGTAATGACTGTCAACAAGAGGTTAACCTCATGCTACTAAGCACATAAATTAATCGTTCTAACATCTAGAGGACAAAAAAGATTTTATAAAACATGGGCAGGGTGGTTTGAATGTAAGACAAATGCAGATTCTGGTTTGGTGATGTCATTGGCACATTAATAATGGTCTTAATATGATGAGGTATATAAATTAAGAGGGGCTGTTTTTTTGTTTTTATGTTTGTTTGTGTTTGTCTTTGTCTATGTAGGGAGTGGTTATGTATGTATATATATATGTGTGTGTATGTATATGTATGTACTGTATATGTGTATGTGGGGACAGTTAAGCTAAACTAGATGGGATTTAAGGAATCTTTTCAAGGAAGTATTCGATTGTTTACTAGGAGAATAAAAATAAGTTATGTAATCATGTAATTATATTTATTTAAATGTATTTATCAAGCGGAAATGTCTATGTTGGATATGCTGTCCAGATGGAAGTCTGTTTTGTATTAATATGTAAAAACTTTAAATAAAGAATATTACCAAGCAAATAAATATCACTTGTGCAGTTGAGCCCTATATCTGGATGGCAAGTAATTCCAACCTGGTATGATTACTTTTTAGGCTCCTTCGATCTCTAGTTCTGGCAATTGCATGCAAGATGGAAGACCCTGATGCTCTGAACAATGCATCAAGCCTTTTTAATGACTGGAAAAGTGACAAAGTTGATAGGTAATGGTGAATCCCTAAAATATTCTATTGTAAGCATTTTAGACAGAGTTGATGGAACCCCTTAGAGTTTTTTGCATGTGGGTTGACAATCATATACTTGTTTAGGGCTTCTAAGAATGCTGGCAATGTTAGTACATTTTTATATGTGCTAGTACATATTTTAATGTGTGTGTATTTCAGCAGCCCCATGGGAGAAAAAAAATTGTCCAGTGGCCCCAAGTGAATTGAGTTTGAGACCCCTGCTTTAGACTATGTGACATAACTCCTTCATCAATCGATTAAAGTAGCATAATATAGTATAATGCACCATTGTACAAATATATATTGTACATATAATATTATTTTGTAGAGCATAATACACACTGAGGGGAATTTTTTTAAACTGGAGCAGACAGAATCTTGAGCAGTTGCCCATGGCAACCAATCAGCGTCTCTCTTCAGTTTGTTCAGTAAAGCTGTGAACATGAAAGTTTGAAACAGATTGGTTACTGTGCACAGCTGCTCCACATCTTGTCTGCTCATTTTGATAAATTCCCCTTAATGTATTTTATTATTGTTAGTGCATTGCAGTCTTTCAAAACAAAAACAATCAATAAAATAATAGAAAAAACAATAATATAATGCAGAATATAATTTAGTAAATGTGTACTTGCATTATATTAATATACGCTATATAGATATATTTGTGCAGTTCTTCACAAAACAGAAACATTTGAGTTTGTGAAGGAAATCTAGATAAGCTGTGATTTTTCAAAGAGCCCATCTAGTTCTTATCTTGGACTACAGAATGATTAGCTTTTATGTTGTAGAGAGAATGGGAGTGGTTGAATCCTTTGTTTCTTCAGCACACAAGAAGAACTTATAGTGACACTAAACTCAGGCGTTAAACCCTAAAAATGCATTCACATACCTCAACTATTAACAACTTGTACCTTATTTGTGTATCATTCAGCTGTAGATCCTCAAATCATCTCTGAATTGGTGCTGACACTGTCCTTCCTTCTGGAGGGATACTGTCCTTCCTTCCTTCTACTCGTACTCGCCCAAATTCACCCAATGCCTGTCCCGATACCGGAACTTTCGGTATCAGGAAGTCGGGCAGTGAGTCATTACATGCTGAATGATGTGAAACCTCGCGCCACTACTCTAATCAAGTTAAGCAGCAGCTGAAATCTGTGTGGTCAGATATAACGTATGAAAGCACTGTTTTGAATTAGAGGAACAGCGCATACAGACCCTGGTGGGTCTCTGCTAAAGGTGAGGTGCATTCCAGAAGATTTCTTTGTTGATGGTCACAGGAGACTAAGTTTATTCTACATCCAATGTTTTATCTTCTATTTACTTAATGGACTATTGAAGATCCAGGATCATGGACATTTTTTAACCATTTATTATTTTCACTGGAGTGCAAGTTACACACATGCGTTTTTCTTGTCGGTATTCTTTGCACATTGCATCACATTGATTCACAGTTAATAATTAGTGCATTTGATTTTTCATTATGGATATTTTGTAGCAATTACTTTTACACTAAGGTGCATGTTATATACATGCGTTTCTTTTTAGTCATTACATGCTGCCCGGCTTCCTGACTGGCTGGGAAGCCGGTTAAATGCTCCCTCGTCACCAGGGAGCATGGAGCTGGCTTCCTGGCTAATCAGGAAGCCGGGGGGCGAGTAATGACCTGCCGCCCGGCTTCCTGATTGTTCGGGAAGCTGGCCAATCAGTAAGCCAGGCGGAGAGTCATTACCCGCCCCCGGCTTCCTGATTGGCCAGAAAGACGTCTCCATGATTCCTTGTCACCTTGTAGACTGTTTCCCTGCTAATCAGGAAGCAGGGCCACGAGTCATTACATGCCACCCGACTTCTCTGCTAATCAGGAAGCCAGGCGACGAGTCATTACACACCGCCCGGCTAAGTCCCAATAGGACTTCCAGTATCTGTATTTGGTATCGGCGAGTACTGAAAAAAAAATATCGGTACTCGTACTCGATACCAAAAAAAACGGTATCGGTGCATCCCTAGTTCACACCATCTCCAGTGCTCCCAGCGCGATTGCAAAAAAATAGCGCTTGTACAATTTGAATGCCCACCACGCCCCCTCCCGCCCCAGAACGCAGGGAGCCAGCAATTGTGCTGGAAAGCACTGGAGATGAAGATTCTCTCCAATTATCCAATCATGTAAAAATGAAATACCTATTTATTTAGTTCATGATTGCACATTATTGGGTATTCAAAGTAAACCCAGCTACATACAGTATTATTGAGCAAAGAGTTTCAACTCCTTTAGTAAATCAACCCCAAAGTGTATCTTTAAGACATAATAAATGTAATGTTTCTGTGTAGAAATAAAAGAATCCATATTTAAATAAAGAGTGAGTTTAGGCTGATCATAATGCTTTATACTCTTTTTTTGCAGCCTTGCTGTGAACCTCAGGCAGCTGGTATACCGCTATGGGATGAAGCAGGCTGATGATGAAGCATCCTGGAATTTCATGTTTCAGAAATATCAAGAAACTACATTGGCTCAAGAAAAGGAAAAGTTGCTGCAAGGACTTGCATCAGCGAACAGCATTCCACTCCTGGATACGTTAGTCCTGACTATTTACACATTTTTTCAATACATTTCCTAATACAATGTTAAAGAAAATATTGTTTTCACATAGTATACGTATGTATTAGGTTGCTGACTAAAGATTAGAACAATTATATTTTACTTATTTTCAATCATGTAAATATAAACTATTGCATGCACCTATTTCATATTTACCGCTTTCAGCCAGCAAAAGAGCTGTAGAGTCTGCTGACTACAATTGTTCTGCAGTGTACTCCTGTGCTCTAAACGGTATAATTTGATACCCTGCTGCTCACCTCTATTCTGGACATGCGGCTGAAACACAGCTTTCCCTCTTTCTCTAGTTCATAGAGGGTTATTCACAAAGCTGTTTATGGCAGCCGTGTGAATAACTGGTTATTCACTCCAGGCTTGTACGAATCGGCTATTCACTCCAGGCTTGTACGGCTGATTTCCACTGACTGAAATCAGCTGTACATCGGCATGCTGCGGCTTGGTTCGGGTCGGCCGAACATGCTCAGCATGTTCGGTCAACCCGAAGTGCAGAAGGAGTTTGACTCAGCCGATCCAACATCTGGATCGGCTGAGCCGAACCTCCGGCAGGCTACTCGCTGCTGTTCGGCCTTTTCTCATTGGGGCCGAACAGCAGTAAGTGAATAGCCGAATGCCGCCGAGCAGCACTCGCAGGGCTCGAAAAATCCACTCGTCTGCTCGTCTGTGACGAGCAGACGGTGGAGCCCGACGAGCAGCTTCCCGGCCGGCCGTTGTAATTAACTATCTGTCCCCAAACTTTTTAAACATAAATTGCAAGGCTATAGTCCGGTCATGCTGACTGGTGACATTTTTGACTGACTGGTGAGACACTATCAAATTTTTCAAGCCCTGAGCATTCGGCTCGGCTATTCTGCTCAGTACCACTGTTATTTTGACAGCTTCCGTCAAAGTAAAGAAATAAAAAAAAAACAAATAGCATAGCAATGAATAGCTAGGCTGCTATTGGCCATTTCAGATTGGAATAGCCAATAGTAGGCTGGCTATTGCACCCGCCTACTGCTGCTGTCAATCAGCAGAGGTGGACCTGAAGTTCTCCATCAGGTCCACATCTTTAGATTGTTTTGAGTAACTCATTATAAAGACAGACTTCCGATAATTTCTCTGCTGAATTAATAACATTTAAAGAAATGCATGAGTAATTTAAAGGGATGTTTTTATATATTTGAATGGAGTCAGTCCTAATACAGAAATATTAATAGTGGACTGTATTTTTTTATTTTTTTTAAAGTGTTCTCATTGTTCCTTTTCAAGTATGTTATTCCTTTTTTAATCCTAGATATAAATAAAAAGTAACAAATTGTCATTCTTTGTTACAGATACCTGAAGTACATTTATAACACCGATCTTATTAAAAGCCAGGATGCGCTGAATGTGATATATTACATAGCTGTATATAGTAAGCTTGGAAAACAAATGGCATGGGACTGGGTACGGATCAACTGGGACTATTTGGTCAACAGGTAACTTTGGTTCTATACCAGCTCTTATTTGGTTTGTTTATATTTAATATTTCTATTTTAATATAATAGTTATTTATATTAAAATATAGCTTTAATATAAAAAAGTTGTTTGCATCTCCAGGCAAGCAAAAAAGTACCCTGGGCTGCCCCCAGACTGCAAGGGTTAAATGCTCATAGCAATGCGTCATAGTGCTGGAGTAAAACTGATTAACTTACACAGGTACATAGTTAGTCAGGTTGAAAAAAGACACAAGTCCATCGAGTTCAACCTATAGAGATATGGAGAAAAAAAGAGAAGAAAAGCCTAAACAAAACACTATGCCCCCAATTACACTTTGTTGATCCAGAGGAAGGCAAAAAAACCCTATAAAGCACGGTTCAATTTGCTCCAACAGGGGGGAAAAAATTCCTTCCTGACCCCGTAAGGCAATCAGATATTCCCTGGGTCAACAATCTCTGGTGCTTAATATACCTCTAAGAACTCAATATCCAGTAATACTCTGTGCATTTGGGAATGCATCCAGATTTTTTTTTAAACAGTTAACTGAGCTAGCTAGAACTAGCTCCTTACCTGATCTCCACTCTCCTGGTGGTCAGCACTGCCCTCTTCTGCTCCTCTGCTCCAGCTGGTGGAATGTCCCTCAACATCCTCACATCTAATGCAGGTCTATGAAACCTCTATTAGGGCCTGTTCACACCATATGGAGTGCATTCCGGCCACGTTCCGGCCGGAACGCACTGCATCGCATTGTGGCCGGCTCACTTTTTTGCTGGGCAGGAGGGGGCATGGTGGGCCATTGAAGTGAATGGCACCCTAGCCACGCCCTCTAGCCAAAATTCGATAGCCCGCACGGAATCGCAGGGCACATTGTGCCTGCGGTCCGGTGCGGTCAAAAAGCTATAAGCAAGACACAATGTGCCTTGCGATCCCATGCGGGCGATCACATTGCTGCCGGAGGGCGTGGCTACGGTGCTATTCACTTCAATGGCCCGTCACACCCGCTCCGCCCCACGAAATGCTGAGCCGGCCGCAATGCGATGCAGTGCGTTCCGGCCGGAACGCACTGCATATGGTGTGAACAGGCCCTTACAGGTGATGACAACAGCTGTCCTTAGATTGCCGGAGTCGAGGGTAAAAGGAGCTGCTGGGACTGGTCTAGTAGCCTGGAAGGAGAGAAATTGGAACCTTTGACAGATTTTTGTGGGTTAAAGAAAGTGTACCAGGACACGGCTCTTGCCATATGGTCACATGCAATTTTAGAGGCGCAAAGAAAGTCGGTGTTGGAAGACTTCCCCCTGCCAGATGCTGTGATTGCAGATCTGACAGGGGAACAGGTAGCACTGTGAGTCCCACCATGTGCAAATGTGTATCCTGCTGTGATTGATGGCTGAATGGAGAAGTAACTCCACTTGGGGCTACTAGCTATCTTGTTAGGAAGTGCCCTGGGGGCTTATTAGGAAGAGTCTACCCTCCCCCCAGTCCAGTCCTTCCCTGCTTATATAAAGGTTTTAGCACAAAGAGTATATACACAGATGTATAAGAAGTGGATCATTCAAAAATACGATAGCTGATATAATATGATGATATCATTGCTTTCAACAGATGTTCACTTCAAATGCCAAAATAAAGATTGCTCATCTTGCTAAAATTTTATGTTTGTGATTTATTTATTTTTTAGAAGAGAATTATCATGAGGTAAAAAAAAGTGGTGGTATAATAATTCATCTTTCTTAGTGAATTGAGCCTATGGTGTTTTAACTGTGACACATTGCATCCATTACTTAAATTGTGCTGAAAGCTGTGTGTATTGATTTGTAGTTTGTAGGGTTAACATACTTATGTACTTGTAATACTCTAAAAACACAAATGATGTATTTATTTACAGATATACAATCAATGATCGAAACCTTGGGCGTATAGTTACAAGAATCTCGGGTACATTTAATACTGAGGCTCAACTGTGGCAAGTAAGTTCATTTCATTGTACATATATAAATATGATAGATTGCACTATATTATCTGTCACATTAAGGCTAAAGCTCAACTCTAGCAAAGACTTTGTATTTCATTTTGGATAGAGTAGGGAAGAGTTAAACCCGCTGTCAACTTTTTATGCCCATCTGTGTAACCATTGAGGAGATTTCCCCCTCACTTCCTGTCAAGACAGAAGAGTAGGGAATGACTAGAACCTCTGGCAACTTTTAAATTGCTGTCTATTCTGGTGATGATCAAGCCTGCCATTTTTTTGTATAGGCATTACAGAGACAGGAATTGCGGAACAATTCTCCCACAGTTAGAAATACAAACTTGACCAAGTCATCATAGCTAGTGGATATTTGTCTACATATATATTCTATAATAACATCTACAGGGGTCTGCTGTATACTGTAGTTAACTTGGCTATACTTTTTAATTTTATTACTTTTGTGTAACTGACCTTGCATCATTTTATATTGATAAAGTGAATAGTGAAAAGTTGAAAGTAATAAAAAACAGGCTTATTCACAAAGCTGCCGAAGGCAGCTGAGTGAATAACCGAGCCGAAGGGAACAGAGCGGAACGACGTTTGGCTATTAACTCCGGCTCAGTGCGGCTGACTTCAGCCGTACATCAGCTGCCTTTGGTCAGCCAAAAATGCTCAGCATGTTTGGCTGAGCCGAAGTGCAGAGGGACTTCGACTCAGCCGATGCAACATCTGGATCAGCTGAGGCCGAAGCTCTGGCAGCTCACACGCTGCCGTTCGCCCCTATTCTCATAAGGGCCAAACGGCAGTGAGTGAATAGCCGAATGCCGCCAAGCCGCTGAGATCATGGCTGGGTGATCAGGTTCAGTTCAAACAGCTATTACAGCTAGTGTTAATAGAACTTCTTGATCCTGCCATCTTCATCTCATTGACAGTTTTGGGTATGGCAGTTTTTTGGGGGTCAATTTTGCAATTTTGCGGTCAATTTTAAGGCTTGACATGTTTGGTGTCTTCTTCTTACCAACATAACCTAGGGAAAACTGTTTTTTTTCTTTACTTTTTCCTTTATATAGTAAGAAATAAAAACCCCAGTGGTGATTAAATACCACCAAAGAAAAGCTCTATGTGTCCCCAAAAAATTATATACTATTCATTTTAGTACAGGGTTGCATGACTGAATAAATATCAGTCAAAGTACCGCAGCACTGAATACTGAAAAATGGCCTTGATAGGAAGGGGGTTTAACACCCCAGTCTTCAAGCGGTTAAAAAACATCAACTGTATAATAAAATTGACCTATTAAAGTTCTAGGTAACCATACTGATGTGCATAGTTTTGGTTGAATTTGGTAGAGGTATACTTTTTAAAACTATATAACTGTATACCTACGTGACATTAAGTTATTGCATTAAAAACAGCAAGGCTAACAAATAAACATTCCATATAAATGTTGACTTGACACAGCAAATTTCATAATTAATCAAAAAGGGCTGATTCAGTAAAAAAGATTAAAGAAAGTGATCATCACAAGTCAGCAGGATCCTGCAGACAACTACCTAAGCCTTTTGTGAGTCACCACACTTTGCTTAGAGCACTGCATTATAGGTCAGCTTGTACTGTGAGGATCATAGTACAGCTATTTTAGAAGTAGATGTACCTGAAATAAAAGGAAAGGTCACTACACGTATGTATTGTTCTATTATTTAGTCTGGATTGCAAAGGACCAAAGAAGTCAAAATGTGTTTTTCACTGCTTGGAAGTAGAATGTGCACATGTTGGATGTACCTCCACACTCTTCAACGATAATATTGAATTAAATTGAAATAGTACATTAACATATAAACACTGTTAATAACATTTGCAAGCACGTATTCAAAAGTTTAGAAGACTTACAGAAATAAATCCATTTAGAATAATGTTAAAGTCCTGAGGGAAGCAAAGCCCTACAAACACAAAACCGTCTATTAGGGTTGCACCGATACCAATATCTGTATAGGTGCCGATGCCTAGTATTTGGTCAAGTACTTGTACTCGCCCAAAAGCTCAGATGCTTACCTCCGATACCGGAACTTCTGGTCAGAGGGAGATCTCCCTCTGACCAGCAGTGGCGAGGGAGCATGGAGCTGGCTTCCTTTCCAATCATGATGCCGGGCAGTGGGTTATGACCTGCCTCCTGATTGGCTAGGAAGCCGGCTTCACTTGTTGCTAGGCAGCCTGTACTGACCCACCTCCGCGGCTTCCTGATTGGTCAGGAAGCCAGGCTGCCTAGCAACAAGTGAGGCTGGCTTTCTAGCCAATCAGGAAGCCGGGAGGTGAGTCACGATGTGCCGCCCGACTTCCTGATTGGCTAGAAAACCGGCTTCACTTGTTGCTAGGAAGCCAGGCAGCCTTGGCAAGTGCAGTCGGTGTTCTTTCTCTAGAACACTGGCTTCCTGATCATTCGGGCACACGTCACCGTTATCGGTACTCGGTATTGGCAAGTACCAAAAAAAACATATCCGTACTCGTACCATCTATTGCACACTGTAAAAAATGTAATTTGTTGAAATTGTCAAAGTAATTTATTTTATCTATGCCTTCAATCTATCCCTGTATTATTCAATGCTGTAAAGAACATTTTAGATTTATTGGCCATTGAACTTGTGATTCTCTTGGCAGTATGCAAAATAAATCCCGAACGCATTTTTGACATATGTTTATAACATGTTTTTGGAGCACGTGCAATTGTGCCTTGGATGCAGTTAGACGTAGGGGGTTATTCTCTAAAGAGCCGAAGGATCCAGCCGTAGGTTCGGCTGATCCTTCGGCTCGCTTCGGTCACCTCTGCCCTTTGGTTCAGTCTAACCGAAGTGCTGATATTCGGGCTATTCACTATAGCCCCTACAGCAGCCGAAGGTGGTCGAGTGGCTCAGCCGAGCTGAGGGCATATGCTTTGACTCGACTGAGCCGAAGCGACAGCTGAACCGCCAAGACCCATCTCCACGCAAATGACAGCTGGGCGGAGCCAGCTATGATCTCACGGCTCGCTCCACCTAGTTGTAATGACAGATCAGCGTCCCCAAATTACCTGGGGATGCTGATCTGTCATTAAACAATAACAACTGGGCGGAGCCGGCTGTGACATCACAGCTGGCTCCACCTAGTCGTTGTTCATTGGCCCGGACCTGCTAGAAGATTCTGGCAGGTGCCGGCCAACAGGAAGCAGTTGGGCGGAGCTAGCTGTCATCACTAGCTCCACCCAATTGTTTTTTTTTGCCAGCATCTATCAGATGCTTCATTATGCAGTGGGATAAAAACCATATGCAGCCACCACATATAAGGACTGTAAAATATGATACGATCAATATTTGTTTGCATCAGGGAGCACAGACATTTTTTACCTTAAAATACTGAATCATGAAAAACCTACCTGTTTAATGTTTGTCGCCTGTTTAATTTCCCTATGAATTAGGAATTGCTTGACTGATCCATAATTTGTGTTTTCTAGATGAGGAATTTCTTTGAGAGATACCCAAATGCCGGGGCAGGAGAGACCCCAAGGAAGCAAGCACTGGAAACCGCCAGAAACAACATTGAGTGGGTCACAAATAACAAAAATGGCATCAAATCCTGGTTGGACCAGAATGTTGTTCCTTAAAGGACACAATTACTATATCTGTTTCAAGACAAATAATGTCCCTAAATTTGCCTAACATTGTTTATGTTAAAATAAAAAAAAGAGAAGAATAATGTATATATCAAATATTTCAGAAGGGAAATTTGAGAAAATATAAATTATACCCAAAGTATATTTTGTTGCAGGAAAAAGGGACTGTCCCATAAAAAGTAGAGAAGGTGTACTGCTTATATTTGTATTTATTATGTTCTAAAATGTACACACAATGGGGGGGATTTATCAGAAGTGGAGCAGACAAAAACCCGAGAGCTGTGCACAGCAGCCAATCAGCTTCTCTCTTCAGTTTGTTCAGTGAAGATTTGAAAATGAAAGAGAGATGCTGACTGGTTGCCATGCACATCTGCTCCAGTTTTTGTCTGCTCCAGTCTTGATAAATTCCCCTCAATTAGTTTAAGCTTCTTAAGAAAAGCCATTTTGACTTATTATTTTAAAATTTTTGACAAATGTAAACCTTTAACTTGATTTCATTATTTTGTTTATCTTCTGCCCATAATCCATTTAACACATTTTTATATGGGTGCGGAAATGTGTTCTTAGTATTTATATTACACTCTTGTTTTTATTTAGTTTCTGTTTTGGTTTTAACCCCTTCCTCATTATCTTCCCCTTGGTTTGCTTTTGTTTTTTTCTCACTCTGTTTATTTCTCTTCATCTGTTTCTGCATTTTTCATTCATAATTTTGTCAACAAAGCATGGGGCAGAGCATAATTTTGTTTAGTGGCCACTTCATGTTCCCATTTGTCTTAGTGCACTTACTCCCCATCTTTCTGCCTATTTCCCTATAGCAAAGACAGTTGCTGGTTTAAAGCCGCACTTAGACACCCCACAAGGACCTACCAGCTTAGGCCAAAACTCATGCACACTAATAGTTGTTTTTTTATTACAAGGATCGAAGCCAGGGGCGTAACTAGAAATCACAGGGCCCCATAGCAAAATGTTGTATGGGGCACCGTGATTGCTAGTTATGCCTTTTGCAGAGCCCACCTGATATACCAAACAGTCCACCTGAGAGTGACCCTGCAGGGCCCCATAGCAACATTTTGTATGGGTCCCCGTGATTGCTAGTTATGCCACTTGTAGAGCCCACCTGATATACCAAACAGCCCACCTGAGAGTGACCCTGCAGAGTCCACCATAGATTATCTATGCTGCGCTCTGCAGGGTCTCAGATGGGCTGCACACCTCTTACCTGTCAGTGCTGTCCGCCTCCGTGGTCGCCGGGTCCCGCCTCCTCTTCCGTCCCCGGGCCCCGCCTCCTCTTCTATCGACGGCCCCGCCTCCCCTTTCACTGCGAACGCTGGCCTCTTCTGCCGTAGCTGCTGGCTGTCACTGACACAGCTCCGCAGCGGCTGTGAGGGGAAACGCCGCTGCTGAGCTGTGTCAGTGACAGCCATCACCCCTACATGACATAGCGACCCAGGCAGCCCACACGGCATCAGAGGGTTGCCCTGGCCAGGCCTCCTGTGCCCGGGCCCCATAGCAGCCACCTGGGTTGCTATGGCGATTGTTACTGATCGAAGCATAATCCATTATTCTCACGGTAGGCAAACTGATGATGATTAATTTGTTTCATCCCACTTTTTGCCAGTTTGTCACTAAATTTTTTGGCAAGTTTCTGTATTTGTCACCGTTTCTTATTATTCAGTTTAACATTGCAATCTTTCATTTTAGAGATTTATAAAATGTAAAACGAACAACGTCAAGGTGAAAAACAGTTATTTTCCTGACCAACACAGCTAGTTTTATTAAGTGTAATTAAGGGGTCTATTCACGAAGCTGCCGAAGGATCTAGCCGTAGCTTCGGCTGTGCTGTCCCGCTTCGGTTACGGGAGTCCATTGGTTAATTCGAACAGAGAGCCTGCTGTACGGGCTATTCACAATAGCCCGTACAGCTCCTGATCATGGCCGAGCGGCTCAGCCGAGCCGAACGCATATGCATCGGCTCGGCTGAGCCGTGCTGAAAGCCGAAGCTGGCCAAGCGGCTGGCCATTGGCCGGCCTGACAGCCTGCTTCTGACAGCTGGGC
>NW_017306304.1:1454564-1469336 GCF_000935625.1 Nanorana parkeri
TAGAAAACTGTTGGGCGGAGCTAGCTGTCACTGCTAGCTCCGCACAATCGTTTTCTATTTACTTTTTTTTAACTGTTTTAACAATTTTTCTGTTCTGCTCGGTCCCTCAGATCCCACGCTTAGCGGCATTCGGCTATTCACTCACTGCTGTTCGGGATCTAGCCCTCCGCAGCTTTGTGAATAGACCCCTAAGACATTGCCATTGTTTTGTCATCAATATAAAGTAATTTTTTTATAATCATTATTTGAAAGAGACAGACAACAGCTGCTGTTTCAACAGTAGACTTATGTTAGGTATGGAGTTTTAATCATTTATAAAGGAAACAGTCTTTTTTGAAAAGCATCAGGTAGAAGTGTCTACCAATGTAAGAACATTTGTCTTCCATAAAGTATTCTGCTGATAAACTAATGTTAATAAATGTGCTAGATGTGAAAAGGGTACAATTTCCTACAATGTTGCTTCAAACCCATTTTCTTGCTTGAAATGTGTATCAAAATGTATATATTCTTAAAAACACTAACTTTGATCATGCGTTTTGTTTAGTCACAGTTTGAAAAACATTGGTTCTTTGAAGTACATCTGTCACCTACCAACTATTGTTGAAACTATAGAGTAGGCATCATCAGATCCTTATTGCTGCCAGTAGCTTCCTATTTTTGCTAATGTAGAAAATCTCACAATTTAATGGAGGTTTCAGTGACAAAGGAGAAAAGCCCTCCTTGGCAATGTGAAATTTGGAATTCCTCAGTTAAATTTTTTTTAATTAAGGAGGAGATGGATTTTTCTGGGTCCTGGGGTAGCACAGTGTCCCAACAACCTACCCTGTAGCAACAGAGTGAGAAGGTACTGGCCTCTTTTGTTGGCATTGGCATCAGTAGGTGGTGTATATGCTATAATGTTAAGGTAGGTATCAGGAAGTAGGTGGGTGGGGGCAAGGTTTTAACTTAGTGACAGGTTTGCTTTAATTGGTAAACAGTGCTAACACATCAACCCTAATTAATAGGTATCTCCATTACATTTAGTACATTGGCTAGAAGTGGATGTGCTTTGTGTTTTATGTCCATACTTTTATTCAGCTACTTTACAATGCCACACAAAGCATTGCATGTCCAGTTGCAGCATCCATTTCATTAATATCTGTGATACCTTATTGATGTTTTATAGTGTGACAGCATAGGCAAAGGACATTTTATGACCATTAGTGCCAAAAGTGTTAAAAAAAAGCATAACACCGGAGCTTCTTTACTCAGTCACGTAACCCTACTGGCTAGCTGCTTCTTTTTTTTTTTTTTAAATCAGATAGTTTTTATTTGTTTTTGCATAATAGAAAATACAAAAGACATTAACAGAAACAAAAACCACAAAGAAAAAGAGAGAGAGCATCCATATCCATAAGAGCCACATAATGTAATTCGACAAGAACACATCGCCTGCCTATAAAAGAGCACATTCAAGAGTGCGAGAAGCTCCGGGAGGCGACCATTCCGCCACAGGCGAGTATATCTAGTGAGGGTAGAAATGCCCATTACAGTTTTGGCCGCATCCCAGACCTGCCCCATCAACCGCACCATAGAGAGGGAAGCATGAGTCTTAACGTATAGGTCACTGTCCAAGTAATGTAAGGGACTCAACCCTTGAAACAGGTATTCTAGTATTGAAACGATTGGGATCGATGGTCCTCAACCGCCCAACGGTCAAATTTATCCAGCCAGGATGAAGCTTGAGAGAGGTTGTCAAAAAAGTGGGTTTCTCCAGCAGCAATCACACGTAGCCTTGCAGGATAGATCATGGAGTATGACAGATGGAGATGTTGGAGACGCTTCTTGACATCCATGAATTTCGCTCTGCGACGTTGCACCTCCTGCGAAAAATCTGGAAATAGCATAATCTTCGAGCCGGCCAGAGAGATTTCCCCCATATCCCGTGCCTTTCGCAGGATACGTTCTTTATCCCGGTAATTCAGAAGCCGGATCAACATGGGCCTAGGCGGGTTCCCAGGTGGTAACGGGCGAGAGGGAACTCTGTGAGCTCTTTCCACAGCAAACAAAGGGGACAAGTAGGTCTTCCCAAAAACTTCACAGAGCCAGGATTCCATGTAGTCAGTGGCATTAGCCCCTTCTGTGCGTTCCGGAATGCCGACAGCCCGGATATTGTTGCGTCTCAGCCTGTTCTCCACATCATCCATTTTCAGGGTGTGTGCAGAAATATCATGTAATGCCGTTTTCACATCAGAGAGCAATGGGGTCGTAGTATCTTCCAGCCCACTCACCCTACCCTCCAGGGCAGAAGTGCGGTCCCGCACTTTCTGCAGATCATGGCGCATGAAGGATATGTCGGCCCTCATCCCCTGCACCTGATCTGTGAGAGATGTCAGCGCAGCGTTGCATAGCTGTACAGCCGAAAAAACATCTGAGATGGTAGGCTCAATCGGCTTAGATTTAGTTTTAGATGCTTTAGGGCCCTTCAGAGTCTTAGGCACTGTACTCACAGTCACTGCGGTATCATCCGGGTCCTCCGAGTCAGAGGCAGAGATGTGTGGGGAGCCGGGCCCCATATCCCTCTTATAGGCGCGGTCTGCGGAGTAGGAGAGTCGGCGTGCCTTGGCCGGTGTGTCCGGGTGTCGGGTGAAGCGTTCCAGCCTCACCGCAGCATCCCTGTTCCTGTCCCCCGTTTGCTTACTGGGGGTGGGAAGTGCAGGATGCGAGCCGCCACCGCCGCCGCCATCTTGGATCGTGAGGCCTCTACCGTCCTTCTTTTTAGACATCCCCTCGTGTCAGCGCGCGGTTCCACAGTTCACCGGAGCAGGTCGCCGGGGTCCACGACACTCAAGTAAGCCGCCGGGGAGGTACATGGGTATCTGGGTAAGCCCTGCAGGTTATTTTCAGGATGTATGGTGGGAGAGCTCTCCGGGACACGTCCGACTACATGCGGCTGCTGGCCATGCCCCCCGGCTAGCTGCTTCTTGCATCAAAAGTGATTACCTTGCCAATACCCATGTATTGAACCTGGAGTTGAGGAATTATCAAGCAGGTGAGAAGAGTGCTTAGAAGATGCCTTCTTTAGATGCCTGTATGTTTGGCATCAGTATTGGAGAACTGCTATTACAGCATGTCTGTTCAGTGTTAAATGCACTTCAGACCAGACTCTACTCCCTCCCCTAATTCTTATTTAAAGTACCTGTGTCGGCACATAATGCAAATGATACTTAATATTCAAACATCATTCATTTTTCAATAATAATGCATTCTTTAAAAAAACAATGCAGTTGTTACCTGTATTTTTTTGTTTTATTCAGTGGTTAGGTGACTGCACAGGCACCTCTTCTGTCCCCACTTTTTGTGGGGTGGTGGCTGCATTAACTACAGGGACCTAGCTACATTGACATATAACATATATGTATATATATGAAATATAGCAGACATATAGCAAGGCAGGGAAATATGTTCCCTGTATTTCTACTTTGCAAAGAGGGCTAAAGAGGGCTGTGTAGAAGGGCATGTCAGCCAGGCTGACTATGGAACTATAGGCATACTATATGTTGTCACAGCTTCCCGTAGCCCAAATTAGAAGCTGGCCACTTCAGCATGGATCTATATCCATGCTTGGCATGGTCAGAATGTACCAGGAAGAGAAGGGGACTGGCCGGATTGCCAGGTATTTGCAGCAAAATCTTAATGCTTCTAAAAAAAAAAGAAGGAACATGTATAAGACTCCTTACTGACAAAGGAATATATTAATAAGATATTAGTAACATGGTTTACTAACATAAATGTTATTGGAACTACTTTTTTCAATTTAATTCATTCTTAACAGACAGTGGTAGTAACTGTATAGTCTAACCAAAGAGCCAATGCGGAAAATGTGAAGCCAAGCTAAATGCCAAAATTAGTTTTAAATATTATACTTTCAAAGATGCACTAATATATTTGGTTAAACAATCTGCCCTAGTACATATCATTTTGTAAAATAACTGATAGTACATTAATATTGGTATAATCTTTGCAAACTTTTAACTCAGAGAGATGAAGCCAAAATATGTTTATTATACAATGAATTAATAATTTCCATCCTGTAATTTTCTGTATAGGTTTCAGTTTTTACTTAGCAGAAATAACTGTAACAATTTACTATGGTACATGTCAAATGCTAGTTTCTTGTATTTACATTGATTAAAAGCATGATAGCTGCAAACATTGTTAATAAATTCCAAAAAATCTTTACTTATTTGTGCGATTGTATGGTATATCTGGTGTGATATTGTTTAAAGTACATGTGAAGGGATACTTGGAGGGAGGTGGCTTAAAAGACAGATTCCTGCTGACACCAAATGGAAGACTGTTTATGCCATCGATCTCCCATTTTATGGAAAACCCCAAGTAGTCTACTTCAGACTATGGCCAAAAAAATGTCCTTGTATAAAATAAAATAAACTGCTCTCTTTTCTCTTATCCACATTTTTATTGTTAGCACAAGAGCAGAGTGACAGAGAGATAAGCTCATCAGTGTGTTGCTTCTCCTTTCACTGTCCAGTCACAGGCTGGGTCAGGGAGGAGACACGTAAGTGTTATTTAACCGCAGCAGAGAAAAAACAGTCCTGCCATACAGTAGGCCTCGTTGTGCAGCAGTGCTGTGTAAATCTCAAGGCTGCATGGACAAAAAAAACAAATCCCTGTTTACTTAGGTTGTGTTTCCACTGTTGGAGTGAAGACTGTGAATGTTCATTGACCTTAGAAAATAAGGTGAAATTGTATACACTTTAATCAACCAATCATGTCCTTTAAAAAGTAGTTTTAATGATAGTGAACAGAATACCATTAATGAATGAGGAGCGGAGGTCTTCCTACCCCACACGTCTGGAGGGGAGGAATGCGAGAGGCACTGGGTGTAATTTCCTGATTGTGTGGGATTGTTTTGGTTTTCTGATGGGTGGACTGCCCATGGTGGAAGAGCTATTGGCAGGGGCGTATCTGCTGCGAGGCAAACAAGGCGTTTGCCTGGAGCGGCAGATTCCCTGAGAGCGGTAATTGCTGTGGTTCTCTCCCCTTCATAAAGGGGACGAGGACGGCGGCTTGCGCGAACGACGCGGCTTGCGGCGGTGTCCAGGCAGCGGTCAGCGGCGCTTTGACTGCCCGGTGAGTGACCAGGATTTGTAAATACACCACTGGCTATTGGAGAGGAATTTAGGGTGAGCTCGGAGAGGCGGAGTGGAAGAAGCTGGTGAGTCAATGTTGAAAAAGTTATTGTTACTAAGTTGTCATCTGATGGCATATTACATCAGGCATACCAGGTTATGACCGAATAGAAGACACTCACAGGGGGGCAAGAGTTGCCTGGGGCAATAGATTACATAGGAGACAAAGAGCGTAACTATCTAACACCCAATGCAATATTCAGAGGTGAGGCATTCCAAGCTCAACGTTTCCTGAAGTGTCATGTCAGAGAGAAGTATTTCTGATCTATTTCTATTGTTTTGTGTATCCAGAACAATACAATGTACACGTTTTGGAAGATTATGAAAAGTGTTGGCATTTGTGAATTGTGAAAGTTATTGTAACCCTATTTCTGTCCGACACAAATAAAACTATTTTGGGAAAAAAAGTAGTTTTTAATTTATCTCGCACATGATTGGGTAGTCAAAGTGAATTGACAGCACCTTATTTACTAACATTCATTTTGTTAGGTAAACAGCCTCTACTCCTTTAGTATATGAACCCGTATGTGTGCAGAGTCCAGTTAACACATCCAGAAGAATTTATTGTAGAATGTTTGCTGAGCAATTTTTGTAGATCGTGACTACTAATAGATCATTTTTGAAGAACAGCCCATCAAGAATCTGTCCTGATATTGCTCCAATGAATATGCAGAAACCTGATTTCTACAGTATAATGAAGTCAAATATTTTATGAGTCATTATAATCATGACATCAGTTCAGGAATAACTCCTGCACTTCTCACCTCAGCACAAATAATATAGGCAAAGTATTTGACTTGTATTCAATGTTCCCATATTTGTTGCTGATGGCGTGAATGTATAACCAAAACCATTAACTTCAGGATATAATGTTATAATATAATTCCAGCAAAGAAGCTTACCACAAAAGCGCCATAGGTCATTTGAAGGGCGTCAGGGAACCAAGAAACGGAAACTAAAAGTTTAAAAAATAAAGGAGTTTATTGAATGAGACAATAAACAAAATAGCTAAACAATAGGTGGTCAGACCCAAGCCAGTGGTCAGAAACCAAAGCTGATAGTCAACCAAGCCAGGTCTGGGAACACAGAGAGCAGGATGATCAAGTACAATAGCCAGAGCCTGGAACCAGGAGATCAGTAGACAAAGCCACGATCACACACAGAGCACAGGAACTACCAGAGAGCACTTGGAAGGGTGGAAACCAAGTAAAAAGACTGATGATTTATATAGTGAACTCAAGTCGAATCATCACTGTGAGACAGAAAGTTGTCAGACGTTTGCCAGTAGTCGCAGAATGATGATGTTTATGGGTTTGGTCATAAGAGGGCACCTAGAAGCAACACTAAGCGTCAGAAACACTGCACAGACGCTGAACCTGCAGCTCCAGTGGACAAGGAAGGGTACGAAAACCTCATAGAGGGGTGGAGCCTGAATCCTGTGTACAACCTCCATCTTGTAGCTAAATGCAACTGTACTAGGGAAAAATGTCCAGGATTTAAAATGAGCATTTATGACATTCCTAGGGCACAGCCTATGTGTTAAATAGCAACAATTACTGTACATTCGAAATGCTAAACTGTGTAAAATATTCTACATCTAGGCTCCTAAATATTAATGTATTTGATGGCCCATTACCCTGGAACAATGATCTCCAGGCAGATCCAAAAGACTCAGTTAGTGCAAATAAAAAATAATAAATACATTTTATTTTTCATCCATTGCGGGACACAGGAATTCAGAGACTGTTGGATTATACCTCCATTAGGAGAATTGGATACTGACAAACAAAGAAACTGTGACTAGCCCCTCCTACTCCCACCATGCCTCAGGTTTTTTGCTAGTGCCCTAGGAGAAATTAGAGCTTTTCTCTTCTCTGCAGAGAAAAGTCCAATCTTTTTTGCTAGCTACGCTTTTTTGCAATAAAGATTACTGCCCCACGCCCTGCTTAGCTATTCCTTCCATGCAGCTACCTGAACTGACCTTTCGTAAGCTTGACTTTGTAGAGTGGAACCTGAACTCTGCTGGACAGGATGTGCAGGGCTAGCCTGGAATATGACCTTTAGGCACTGCACTCAGCATTGTGCACTCTCCTGGTGCAATGTGTTTGTAATCCAAGGAGCGGTCTTCAGGTCCAGAGCCCTGGCACAGCCTCAGAAGACTGCCCCAGGAGCAACCCAGTTACTAGATTGATTGGGTGTTATTTACAGTTCCCACATTTCACCATGGAAGGGGTTAATGCAGAATGATTATCATGGGCAGAGCGCCACCTGTACTACATGCTTGCTTTCCCACCATTCACAATAAAGGAAGCATGTTCCCCCAGCTGCTCTTTATTGAAAATGACATGTGGAATCCTCCTCAGTTCATCTCTGGTGCCAGCCTACCTTGTCACCTTCGGCCACCTGACCCTTCTCCTGCTACCCAGCAGATGGGTTTGTGAATATTTGAGGCCTAATCTCATACTCTGAGCTACATTGCCTTCTGCCATGCAGTGCATCATCTTTGATCCTAGACGGGGGGGCTAGTCTCACTGTACACATTGTAGACACAGCTCAAGGCTGACTTTTCCTTCCTTAGGAGAACTTTCAAAACTCCATTCCCAGACTCAGGCTCTTCAGTCCATCAATTGCCCAATTCTTTGTTTTTGCATTAGAGTGCTAGGATTGATGCTAGCCTTCTTTAAGACACTCCCAATTACCCATTTCCACTCCAGACCTCTAAAACACAATGGTTTGACATCATGGGACAAGTCAGTCCAGTTCTTGGACAGACCAATTTGTCTGGCACCAAAGATTAGGTTGTTTCTGACTAGGTGACTCAGCAATCCTCATCTGAAGTCAGGGACATCCTTCTTTCGACCTGCACCTTCATTTGTTAGTTCTTTGTTGCCATGCGTTTCACTGCGAATTCATGCACATGAAAATGCTTAGTGCAGCGAGGGGTGTTGGGGTGCCATTAACAATGAACAACGTGGCTTAAGCCTCATTCACACACAACGCAAGCAAAGTTGTATATTGCGTATATACGCGCCTATGCGCAAAAAATAACTCAAGGCAACTGGAACTGGTGTATTATTTTTTTTAAGACGTTTCACTGTTCATCCAACCAGCTTTCTCAATTCAGAATGACTTGTACAAAAATTATCTGGGAATAAATGTAGTGAATGTTGCTCCAATCAAAATAATCTCTTAATCATAACCAGTGTGGGATCAGAGACCTCATGGAGGTAAGGTGTTGATTGCATTTGCATATTTGGAGCTAGCAGGTGTCATTAACCCGTCCAGAGAGAGGTGTCAAAACATCATTGTACAGTATATGGCAGACAATAGATGTCTCACCCCCCACCTCTATTTGGTGGAGAAATGTAGAAAAATGGAGAAGCTTGACTTCTCAATTTTTACATAAATGGCCTCTCTTACACCTCTTTTAAACCAGTCCTCCTCCCTGTCTAGGATGCATCTAGGACTATTTTAACACCGCTCTATGGGCAGGTTAATAACACCTGCTAGCTCCAATTATGCAAATAAAATCAACATCTTTTCTACATGAGGTCTCTGGCCCCATGCTGGTTATAATTAACAGATTATGTTGATTGGAGCAACATGGACCATATTTATTCCCAGATAATTTTTGTACAAGTCATTCTGAATTGAGAAAGCTGGTCGGATGAGCTCACAGTGCTGTGATACTGATTAAGGGTGTCAAACAGTCTTTCTAAAGTTCACATCAGTCCAAAGGAAAAAGTAAGCATTAAAGGTTGAGTACCTTAGTTAGGTGGTCTTGGTGCTCCTAATGGTAAGGGTGAACCCAAAACTGAATCTCTAACAACAGGTAATCTATTTGTGGTGAGCAGAGCAGTGACCCTATAAGGAAATAGTAAGCATCCTCCTACCCGAGAAGCTTCTAAGCATTATAAGTCACCGACTCTTCTAATTGTGGAGCAGGTCCTCCCATCCTTGCTGATGCATACAAGCAGCCAGAAGTTCAGATTCTACATGTGAAGGAGGGAGGGAGGAGGAAGGGAGAAGACAGGGAGGAGCCACCCTGTCCCTCACTTGCTCGTCACTGGTGAGGCATCAAGATCAATATTCTCAGTGTTGTTTTTTTTTTTTTTCTTGATTGGACAGCTTGGACCAATAGTGCTTTACCATTGGTTCAAACCATCAACAGAGCTCAAGCCTCTAACATAGAGTAGAGGATGTTGCAGCTCTGGCCCCACTACGTTAGGTTACACAAGCAGTGGGGAAGCCCGCTGCTGTGTAACTTAACTTAGAAGTCAAAAGCCGGATGCAGCACTGCCTGTAATTAACAGGCAGCGCTCCGTCCATGACAAGTTACACAGCGGGGAGGATTTCCCTGCTGTGTAAACTATTACAAGCTGAAGAGTTGAAGCTGACAGCTTTTTCCTCCAAAATACTAGGTTGAGACTCTGCCTCACCTGCCTCCCTTGACCGCACGTCCCTGGTATGTGCTGCTGAGGAACTGGACTTTAAAGCAACCAGCTGCCTTGCGCTGCTTAGGCATAGCACGGGTTTTCCTTAATAGGCCACAGGAGAAGAAATTATTGCGTTAAAGCTTTACTCCAGGCAGATATAGAAGATATATAAACACAAATTTATACAGCTTGGTATTGATTAATAAATCAATTACTCTTTACACAACGGTTAGACAACATTATGCTAAATGAAAGATTGTCCTGTATTTTGGCTGACACTAATACTAAATTTCTAAACGTCTGGGGACCATGGATTCTGTTTTATCACCCCAGCATGGATGTGAACAATCTCACCTTCTGTGACAGGTCTCCGTGTGACCCTGTGGTCGAGTTGAACGGCCTTAAACTGAAACAACGGCTCACGGACCCTTTGTAATACCTACAGGCTTTTAAAGGCGCTACCGTATCCGATGGACCCCCTATCAGACATCTTTCTTTCTTTTCTATCTTTCACTGGTTTTACACTGGATGCCATTATAATGTATATCACTGCATTTGCAACTTAAGATTGACTTATACTGTATGCATTGAATACTCTGCTATAGCATTATTACGTGTGAACCATTTGTGTTCTTCTTTTTCTTTATTATTGAAATCAATAAATATTTTGAAACAATAAATCAATTAATCAATGTATATTTTTCAATACAGCTATTATAAACACCTAAATCTGATTTAATATCAGTCTTTTGCAACCCTCTATATAGCAGAACTCAAACTAGGAAAGGAAGAGCAAGACTGGGAGCCAGGCAGGTATGCTGCATGCAAATATTTAAAAAGGAAATTAGATGAGAGAGCAGAGAAATAACCTCAACAGTCTCCTGCTGCTACTTCACTGTCCAATCAGCAGGTTAGGGTTGGAGAGAGAACACCACTGTACAGTATTTCTTCTGCCCGTTATATATATATGTGTTCAGCTTTCATGCCAGTGCTTTAATGTCTAGCCAGGTTTTTTATTTGGGTAACGTAGATAAGGGTTGAAACCTCTTTTGGGTTTTTATTGCTATATGTTTCCTTAACAGCTGTAAGCCAATACTTTGTTTTGGAGAATATCTTTGTCACTTGTTAAAGTCCAGCGGAGATAACTTTAATCCTGCCAAGACTATACTACATTTGACTTCTGTTTATTGTTAGACAGCCTCAAATGGAGAGACTGCCTAAACATGAGCAGGGGTGTAAATATGAAAAGTTTATGTCTACATGCATTAAATTCCTAGCTACATCCCTGTGTTCAGCTTTAAAATCAGGAATTGGGGAAAGAAATATCCTGACCAGCCTACCAATAGTCTGCAGTGCCACCTAGTGGACTTATCAACTCTTGTACGTGTAAAGACCAGGATTTCTACTGTTCCATCTACTTAGAAGGCATATATTGTATTTATTTCTATAAAACAAAAAGTTTCTCACTTCTATTGTGCGAACACAATAGGTGTCAATACATTCACAATTCTCTATTTAATGAAAATAAAACAAATCTTGAGATCACTCAAAAGTTCAGTCTATGAATCTTCCAGGTGCACATTTTAAATGACAGTAAATTATTCTCCACTAGGGAATGTTTGGTGAAAGTCACATTCACTGCTTCATAAACAGACCCCCTAATATTATATTTTAGGTTCCCATTATTGCAGTAATAATTTTAGACTTAAAGGAGAAGTATGAGGTGAGTGCTTTTCACTCACCTCATAGTTCTAGCCGACCTGTGACAGTGAGACTGTCACAGGTCGGCTCAGTAGAACGAGAAGTGAGCGAACACATACCGGCGTTCACTCACTTCTCGATCCTGTCACAGCTCTCTGCCATGACGGCGGAGTGGCTGGATTCCCCCCACCCCACTCCGATCCTCCAGCGCTGACTGGCGGATCGGATGGGGAGGGAGCGGGTACAGCTGGCTCTGCCAGCTGTCACTCATGCAGCTGGGCGGATCCAGACATAATTGTCAGGACCCGCTTCAGCTGCTGCATCTCAGTATACAGCGAGCAGTAGCTCGCGGTATACTGTGGCGTCTCAGTATACCGCGAGCTGTAGCTCGCGGTATACTGAGCTTAGGGTGACGGGAGGGCGCTAGTTTGTATCCTCCCATTACCCTAAGGAGAACTATGCGGAAAAGCCTTAACCCCATAGTTCTCCTTTAATTTACCTGTGCTGCCTCACCGCCTTGCCAATCAGAAACGTTTGTGGAGGTTTCAACAGTCTGAAAAAGGTGAACTTTATATTATGCTCCTCCTGTCCCTATGCAATCATGTGACAGCAATAGACTAGGTGACTGGCCCTTTAAGTGAGGTATACACGGCTCTATTTTTTTTCTGTCAACCTGCGGGCTGAACAAAAAAATAGAATAGATTCCTCCATCAACACTTATGAGCGTTGCTCCCCCTGCTGTTTGCATTGCATTCTGACAGTGGCTGGCAGCAACCAGCTGTTCAAGGGATGGCGGACAGAAAGGTACTGAAAGCAGCACCTAAGGTTCAAATACCTGATGAACTGGCTGAAGTTCAAACTGAGTATACCCGACTTTAGGCACTGAAGGGTGTATTTCTAAATAGTTCTCAGAGCCATTCAGCCTGTGAAACTCTGTAAATGTTTGTTCTGTGAGAATGGAGGCAAAAACGGACATTAATAGTATGTTTTATGTCCTATATTGAATGTATTATCAGGTAAATACCACATTATGGCCAATAGATGGAGCTGAAGAGCCTAGGAAAGAAAACTTTATTTCTTTTACTCCTCAGCTTCATCTAGTGACCATAATGTGGTATTTTCTAATATTACATTCGACCTGGAAAGAAAATATATTAGTAACACTTGTTTTTTCCTCCCTTCGCACAGATGAATGTTCACTGATTTTCACAGAACAAATGGCTCTGCAAGTTGCTTATGCCTAAGTCTTGTATTGTGGGGGCAGGGAAGTGTTAAATGGTCTCCCGTCTTCTAATTAGAGCAGAAGGGGAAAGGATAAATAAGGGATGCTTACTGTGCTTGCATTATAGTAAAACTGTTGCTTTGCATAATAAAAGGCAACTCCACTTCCATTTAAAAAATATATATATATTACATATAACTGTTTAACAAGTTAATAACACAAGTTATTAATTAGTTATTTACCTTTCTATTTTAATATGCAGCCAGCTATTATTTTTTTTAAATAGTTTACTCTGTATTTTTTGCTTATTATAACACTAGGACTGATTATGTGATCATAGGAGAACGGCTCCCCTAGTTTTAACTTAGTATGTAGGAAGTGACTGTAGGAAGGGAATGGAACCCATTTGTCAATTTCCACATAAAGAGCAGAAGGTAGGGCTCTGCAATGAAGGTCGCCTAAATCCTTACCATTTGTTTTACTGACCAGGAGAGGATTGCCACAGCTGTCCCTGTCAATAGCTTTCCTGTGAGTGCTGGGTGCTGTGTAAAAGGAAACATTCACCATGTCAGATAAGATAGAAAAGAGACATGTGAAAGAGGGGCCCTCTAGTGACCAAACTATTGTCTGCATTAAAAAAAAATGAACCAGAAGTTAACCTGTTACTGGCAATCACCATATTATTATTATTATTATTATTATTATACAGGATTTATATAGCGCTAACAGTTTGTGCAACGCTTTACAATATAAGGAAGACATTACAGTTACAATATCTGTCATCAAGAACTATTATAAGCCCTTAAACTAAATATGTTGCTGCATATGGTTTTGGGAGACCAAATTTTTTTATTTTTTTCCACAGTAAAAAAATATTTTTGTTGCAGTGGAGGTATGAAGCACTTCAATGGGAGTTGGTCACTTGGCCATGTATATATTAGGGCTAGCAGTGCAATCGAACGCGATTATATATATATATATATAGAGAGAGAGAGAGATAGCTCTTCTCCACTGATCAACATGTAGTGGAATACTACAATTTTCATTATTAATTATTTATTTCATTTACCTATTACTAAAACTAATCTTGTTATATATAGCAGCCCTGGATGTCAACTACACTAAATACTCCACATTCCTTATTCTTTTATTTATTCTTATGTCTCAACTTACTATTCACACTAATGTACTCTGAGCAGTAGATTCAATCATTATTGGCAGGGTTCCTGAGACCTTAAAGTTATTTTAATGGCTCCTCCGTGTTTTAAAAGGTTAAGAAGGCTGCTCTGTACTTATGGTCAGCAGCAGCAGCTCCCTTGCCTAGACCAAGAGGCTGATGATGGTGCTTATGTTGCTCCCTTGCTGTAGTGCTGCCAAAACTCAGAAATAAATCTATCATATACAAATATCTTTTTACTATCAGCCTCCCTATGTAATCCAAGCTGCTGATGGTGCACTGCATATTGTGATGCTGAGTCTGGGAGCTTGTGATGCCTTGCTGTGGCATTATTTCAACCCAGATAAACAATCTATTAAAAAATCTATTTTAAAAACTTTGTATTAACCTTCCTCTCAGTGCAATATCCTGGTAGTGTTTGCTACTTATTAGAAGTTTTGTTTTTTTTAGCTTATCATATGCCTTTTTCTTGTTTTTAGATATTGATGTTGCTAATTATCAAATGCTCATGAGGAATTGCAAGCGACCCCAATACCCCACCAGTAAGCCACCTTTCCCCATAAAGTTTATTAGGACACACATGTGTGTGGTCTTGTGTTCAAGTCAAACACAGTGCAAATTTCACATATTGCAGTTTATATTCACATGGTAATCCGGATAATGGGACAAACTGAGCAAACTGTAGAGAAGGCTTTAAAATAGATGTACAGTATAGCCAAAACGTTCAGTTTAGATTTATAGTAGGATAAGGCCTCAAACCCCTGACGTTGTATATTTTGCTATTGGAGTCCCATTGGGGAAATCTCACTTTACTTCCTATCCTAGAGACAAAACAGAAAGTGAGAGGAAAGCTGGAACATATGTTTGCATTAGTCTTCTAATTAGAGCAGAAGGGGAAAGGATAAATAAGGGATGCTTACTGTGCTTGCATTATAGTAAAACTGTTGCTTTGCATAATAAAAGGCAACTCCACTTCCATTTAAAAAATATATATATATTACATATAACTGTTTAACAAGTTAATAACACAAGTTATTAATTAGT
>NW_017306304.1:1469762-1522455 GCF_000935625.1 Nanorana parkeri
TTTCTGGCAATCACCATATTATTATTATTATTATTATTATTATACAGGATTTATATAGCGCTAACAGTTTGTGCAACGCTTTACAATATAAGGAAGACATTACAGTTACAATATCTGTCATCAAGAACTATTATAAGCCCTTAAACTAAATATGTTGCTGCATATGGTTTTGGGAGACCAAATTTTTTTATTTTTTTCCACAGTAAAAAAATATTTTTGTTGCAGTGGAGGTATGAAGCACTTCAATGGGAGTTGGTCACTTGGCCATGTATATATTAGGGCTTGTTCACACCGAAAGCATTCCAGAGCGGTAGCTGCTCTGGAATCGCTGTGAAACTTCTCCCCGCGTTTTGGGGCGGGAGGGGGCGGGGCGGAGCATTGTATTCAATGGCACCGCTTCCACACACCCCCGCCCGCAGTGCAATCGAACGCGATTATATATATATATATATAGAGAGAGAGAGAGATAGCTCTTCTCCACTGATCAACATGTAGTGGAATACTACAATTTTCATTATTAATTATTTATTTCATTTACCTATTACTAAAACTAATCTTGTTATATATAGCAGCCCTGGATGTCAACTACACTAAATACTCCACATTCCTTATTCTTTTATTTATTCTTATGTCTCAACTTACTATTCACACTAATGTACTCTGAGCAGTAGATTCAATCATTATTGGCAGGGTTCCTGAGACCTTAAAGTTATTTTAATGGCTCCTCCGTGTTTTAAAAGGTTAAGAAGGCTGCTCTGTACTTATGGTCAGCAGCAGCAGCTCCCTTGCCTAGACCAAGAGGCTGATGATGGTGCTTATGTTGCTCCCTTGCTGTAGTGCTGCCAAAACTCAGAAATAAATCTATCATATACAAATATCTTTTTACTATCAGCCTCCCTATGTAATCCAAGCTGCTGATGGTGCACTGCATATTGTGATGCTGAGTCTGGGAGCTTGTGATGCCTTGCTGTGGCATTATTTCAACCCAGATAAACAATCTATTAAAAAATCTATTTTAAAAACTTTGTATTAACCTTCCTCTCAGTGCAATATCCTGGTAGTGTTTGCTACTTATTAGAAGTTTTGTTTTTTTTAGCTTATCATATGCCTTTTTCTTGTTTTTAGATATTGATGTTGCTAATTATCAAATGCTCATGAGGAATTGCAAGCGACCCCAATACCCCACCAGTAAGCCACCTTTCCCCATAAAGTTTATTAGGACACACATGTGTGTGGTCTTGTGTTCAAGTCAAACACAGTGCAAATTTCACATATTGCAGTTTATATTCACATGGTAATCCGGATAATGGGACAAACTGAGCAAACTGTAGAGAAGGCTTTAAAATAGATGTACAGTATAGCCAAAACGTTCAGTTTAGATTTATAGTAGGATAAGGCCTCAAACCCCTGACGTTGTATATTTTGCTATTGGAGTCCCATTGGGGAAATCTCACTTTACTTCCTATCCTAGAGACAAAACAGAAAGTGAGAGGAAAGCTGGAACATATGTTTGCATTGGAAGAGTTACCCTCACCTCTAGCACTGCTGAAAGCTGTAAAATTTGGGATTTATTAGAGACAAAACAGAAAGAGAGCATAAAGCTCTACAAAGTGAGCAGAATTCCCCATTTAAATCGTTGTCACTGGAACTAGGGATGTTCAGATACCAAGTACCATACTTGGTACAAGTACAAGTGCAGATACTTTTCCAGCTCCAAGACTAAACTAGAGAAAAATTCAAAAGTTAGGAGGCAGCTGTCATTTTTCTCAGGAGTATTCGGAGATCCTGGGATTTGTGCATCTCTGTTTTAATGTATGATTTTTTAAATGAATATATATAAGGGATGCACCGATACCATTTTTGCAAGTACAAGTATGATACTTGTCCAAGTACTCACAGATACAAGTACTGATACATTTTTATTTATTGTCATGTGACAGCTTTTCTAAAACAATACAGACTAATGATTTCAGGACAGTGGTGGAGCGTCAGAGCCAGGTCCCAGCTGCACCCGCTGCAACCCTGGTAGTTATCATGAAAGTATTGGCACTTGTATCTGAACTGGTATCTGAACATCAATAACTGGAACACCTGTCACCATTGGAGGATTCACCCTCATCTGTGCTGGTGCCAGCTGTAAAAATATGAATTTCCCTGCACTTTCTATTTCAGTTACAGTTTTTCTTAGGACATATAGCGAGGGTGAATCTACCTAGTGGGGACAGGGGTTGTACTTCTTCCCTTCTCTATCCCAGATTTAAAAAAATTAATTTGGGATATTCTTAGTAAAAGAAGAGTAAAAGAAGATCAAAGTGATACAAAATATGAAAGTAGGGGGATACAAATGTTGAGATTCGCTGAATATTTGATGCTGATCAAATGGCATTTTAATGCAACATCTTAAGGCAGGGGTGTCCAACTCAATTTAATCGTGGGCCGCATCAACATTATGGTTGCCCTCAAAGGTATCTTTAAGACTATATAAATGTATCTAATCTTTATCATAATTGCCTCTGCATTCGATTATCATTGGTTTTAGTAATAACTTAATACCTAGATCTGAAAGTAGAAGTCTAGGAAATGGCCTGGTGGGCCGGATTCGGCCCCTGGGCCTTGAGTTTGACACATGTGCCTTAACGGAGAACTATGGGGTTAAGGCTTCCCCATAGTTCTCCTTAGGGTAACTGGAGGACACAAACTAGCGTCCTCCCGTCACCCTAGGCTCAGTATACCGCAAGCTGTAGCCCCGAGGAAGGGACCCTGCGTGGCCCCGAAAAGTCGGTTTATTTGGATGTCTGTGATGCTGCTTTCTGTTCAATAAAAGGGACATATTTATCTTTACTACTGAGTTCTGGTGATTTCCTGACTTTCCTGAATCTGGAGAGTGACACGAGAATGCGGAAGTGATGTAATATACATCACTTCTGCATTCTGACACCGGAAAGAGGACAGGAGGGAGGTAGTATACCGACCTCCCTCTGATCCCCTGTCAGAGAAGCACTATGCTGGTCCCGGGCTCGCACCGGGCACAGCGTAGCCCGGGACCAGCGTGACAACGGGAAGGGGGGGCCGCGGAGGGAGGGGAGTCGGCGGATCTATAGCCGGCGGATCCCTTGTATGTTAACGGGCATCGCTGCCTGTTTTTAAATTGATATACACGGCCTGTTACATCCAGGAAGCTCCCGGCCGGCCGTATATGTACAACGGCCGGACGGGAAGCAGTTAATTGCTATCACATAAGGGGACTTACAAGCCCCCCATGTGATAGCATAATGGCAGTGACAGGTACTCTTTAAGGTGATGCTGGGGGTCCCAAAGACCCCCAGTGTCACCTTTACACTCTAAATAAGCTATTGAAGTGCAGATGGCACTTCAATAGCTTATTGCTGGGCTTCAGGAGCCCAGCACTGACAGCTATGGGACCGGAAGTGATGTAATACGTGTCGCTCCTGGTCCCATAGTACGGGAAGGGGATCGGCGAATGGATGTTCACCACTCTCCTCCCCAGCTTCCTGCTGACACCCGGCAAGCCAGTCCTGGGCCCATAGGAGTGATAGCAAAGCCAAGAAAACAAGGCGGGGTGCCGGATGGGGGGGTGGGGGCTGCCCAGTTACAGGATCGTAGAAGCGATCTGGTGACAGCTGAGCCGCCAGAATCGCTTCTACTGTAAAGCCGGTCGGCGGCTCTACAAAACGGAACAGACTCCCGGTGGCTAAAAGCTGGCGGGAGTCTGTGTAACCCCTTCAGACTTCATGACGGGTTTATCCCATCGTAGGTCATGAAGGGGTTAATGTGAATATACTCATAGAACGATTCTCTAGCCTTCTCACATGTAAATTATCCTGGCCTATTCTTCAATATCATTGCAGAGATACAGCAGCTAAAACAGAAACAAGGTTTCTTGTGTTTTAAATTTGGCTAAAATAAAGGAAACCATTGGTGACTTGCTCATTGAAAACTAGGGATGCACGAAATGAAATTTCTAGACCAAAACTGACATTTTAAAAATTTGTCAGGCCGAAACCGAATATGACTTTTTTTCCCAATCTTTTCAAAATGTCTTAAATTATTTTTTAATTATTTTATTTTTTTAATCAATGTATTTGTTTTACTTTACTATTAGGGGCATTAGGGAAATATTAGGGGTCTAAACAGACCACTGATATCTGCGTTTTAAAAAAGAAAAAGAGATTAAGAACACAGAGTCCTAAATCTCTTTTTCTGCAGGCCCTTTTTTAAATGAACAGAAAGCCTCTATACTGAGTGCTCCTGTCCATTCATAAATTGAGGAGATAATATTAATTACTATGTCCACAAACATGAATGAACAGGAAGTGATGTATAGCATTTCCTATTTATTCATTATTCATTTAATCATAACTGGGAACACAATAAGCGTACTATGTCCTCAGTTATTTACAAACATTCAGCGATCAGTACTGATTGCTGAGTGTTTGTATTCCACTCTTCATCCTGACTGCTCTGCCAGTCACAGGAGAGTGAGCGAGGTGGTGTGGGTGGAGAGCGTGGCGCCCTGTGACAGCTGAAAGCTGTCTCCTCATTGCGCTGCTCCGCTCGACATCCTGACAGCTTCTCTTCTCCCTGCTGGGTTCCGGGCTGTGTCCCTTCTGATCAGTGTGGACACAGCTCGGTGCCCAGCGGGGAGGAGAGAAGCTGTCAGGATGCCGAGTGGGGCAGCGCCGAGGAGAGGAGAGAAGCTAGGAATGCAGTACATTTTTGGCTGCACTTTCGGCCATTTTGGTTCTGCATTTTGCCCATAGTACCATTTTCGGCCCAAATGTTTCAGCGGCCAAAGTTTCAGTGCATCCCTATTGAAAACCAAGAGTTGCTCTGAGGAGTAGCAGTATCTATTTATCTCAAAAGGATGGTAAGGCTGAAATATGGACAAAACCACATGGACAAAGAGTGCCTTTATTGTCCATATTAATGGTAGACTTTGTACACCAGGGGTGGTCAACTTTCTTGGTATAATACAAAAAAACAGAGACTGCAGACATGCAACAGGAGATGGTCAAAGACTGCACACATGCTGCAGGAGATGGTCAGAGATTGCAAACATGCCTGAGGAGTTGTTGGAGGCGGGGGGACAATCTTAAGGAGACACTCTAAAACTGGCCATACACCAATAGATTATCTGCAGATTTTCTAGGGTCAGTTGGAAAAAGTGCAACAGATTCCTCCATCTATGCTAAACTGTGTGGCTGGAGGAATCTCACACTGGGCCAAGCTTCAGTATCTTGCTAGTCGGCCCCGCTGGCTGTCAAAATACCTAAACAATCTGATTGGATGCAGGCATTGTTCAAATTCATTTTGAGAGCCAGCAGGGCCGACTAGCAAGGTACTGACGCTTGACCCAGTGATAGATTCCTCCATCCACACAGTTTAGCGTAGATGGAGGAATCTGTTGCACGTTTTCCATCTGACCATAGAAAATCTGCAGATAATATATCGGTGTATTGTCAGCTGTAGACTGGAGACACATTACATGAGGCTGCTTACAATCACTCCTGTTAAAGCCCTTTTACAAATTCAAGATTTCCCATTTGGCTCCCTACATTCCTTTTAAAATTACTTGTGCCACATTTGATGTTTATCTAAGCAATATTTATTACAAAAGATCAGCAGGAAAAAAAAGTATAAAAGAAAAAAGGGATGGACAATTCACAAAATAGATAACATATTTCTCCTTTGCTGTTGAATAAGCACTTAGGTAAGGAAAACAGAGCTGCAGGTGTGATTATCTCGGATGTGTTTCCATGGAACGTAATGGGGGTAATTGATACAAAATTGTCTCTGACAAGTTCCATCTCAACTGGTGCATTTACCCATTGCAACCAATCAGCTTCAATCTCGCCTTTTTTTTCCTACACAGCTTAGAAAATGACATTTTAAAAGCTGTTTAGCTGCGCTCCCATTGACACCCTTTTTATTTATCCCCCAAAGTGTCAACTTTAAAAAAGAACCTGTTCTTGCATTACCTAATATCATGTATCCAAAAGAAAACTTTCAAGATCAAGTCAGCACAAATTAGGATAACTGCCAGCCAGTTTAACACACCCATGGCAAGCACCAGATTTGGCAGAGACTAGTATCCTTTTGGTGACTTAGGGATAAAAACATTCCTACACTATAGAGGTTTTTCACTGTGTAGAGGTTCTAACCATTGTACAAATTATCCAAACAAAAAAGTTTGAATAACTTGTACAAAGTCACCAATGTTTTGCTTTATCTTAGCCAAATGCAAAACACAAGAAACCTTGATTCTGTTTTAGCTGCTGTATCTCTGCAATGATATTAAAGAATAGTCCAGGATCATTTACATGTGAAAAGGCTAGATAATCATTCTATAAGTATGTTCACTTTAAAGTTGAATTAAAAGTTATCCAAACTTTTTTGTTTGGATAAAATTATGAAAGGTGGGCTTTAACTCTAGATATTCTGGTTGAATACCCCACGCCTGACAACATCTGACAATATGAGTGGTCACTCAAAAGTGAGTTTTCAGTCTCTGATACTATATACCTGTATACTCATACAAGGGTGGCCGTGCCTTTATAAATGAATAAATAAAGAATCCAGCTGGATAAGTAATTTCCCCCCTGTGTAGTCACAGTCGGTGTGAAATCACATCCAGAGATCTCTCCAATAGTCTTTGAAGTTAATGGGTGACTCAAGAGTATAAGAACACAGGACAAATTCTGTATCCAAATTCTGTATCCAAAGGAAACTCATGCTTCTCAAATGCATTCTTTAAGTAAAAATATTTAAATATTCCTGTTTTGATAAACGAAAATTAAATTTGCTTCGACTGAACCGAAGGGCTCCCACAACCGAAGCTAGCCGAAGGATCAGCTGAAGCTACGGCTGGATCCTTCGGCAACTTTGTGAATAGACCGATTAGTGTTGCCAGAGCTGTAGACAGTCTGGCTGAATTATAGTTGGCATGTATCTGGTTAATTTCATGTGTTCTTGCATTGATTGTACCTGCTTGAGTGGGGTGTGACCCTGCTGCAGTGTGGGACAGCCAATGGGGAACATTGAGAGTGTATGTGGCTCACCAGTCAATTACTGGGAGTTTCATGGCCATTAGTGCATGCTGGTGAAGTGCATATATGCTCAGGCGAATTTCCATGTGCTCAGTCTTGTGCTAGTCCTGGTTGGAGTTCTAGCCTGCCCCCAGGCTTGGCCAATTGCAGGAAATGCTTCGCTAGGCCTCAAGCCTGGAGGAGGCCTAATACTGATTGAGGAGGAGAACCAGGGAAGCTGTTGCCTGCTGAAGGTGCCTGGTACTGGAATGGACCTCAGGAGCAAGTCTGGTGTCTCTCCTACTAAAGATCTCATGCCTATCCTTCTTCAGCTGATGCTCAACTTCACAGTATGCTCCTATTGATTCTGCACTGTGGAATACTGAAAGGGACAGGTGAGTCTGGAGTTCTGCCCTATCCTATTTTTCCCATGGATGTCTTAAGCCCTATAGCCCCTCTCCCAAGTATGAAGTTCTACATTGAAGTTCCATCAGCATCATATCTATAGTCTGGACCTCGCTCTCTCGGTCGCCACAGAGGGTGGTAAGTGCTATTGGGGCTAAAATCCCCTAGACAGGCTATGGAAGACCCATTCATTCCAGCGGCTCCTTCGGGGTGATCGCTACAAAAGAAGTACATATACATCCAAGCATTGACATGATGAAAAACAAAAGCAATAAGCAAATAGGATTTGTCCCCTTTGAGTATTTCCATGATAAAATGCTGACCTATTTTCGGAGTCATGTATCAGAATTAAATATAGTTATACCTGTAGTGAATCAGTACTGTAGTGTGCTTCCTCTGCTGTAATAAACACTGAGGAAAGTTGAAACATGCAGTGATTTGAACTCAAGTCTCATCTTCTTAAAGCATGCCTGAGCACTCAGGAGGAATACCCCAAATCAGACATATAGGATGGTCAATTAAATTGCAAGTGCTATTTCAGTCTAACTATAGGTCCATCTGGGAACTTCATAGGATCGCTTAAAAAGGTAATCCACTAAACATATGTTTTTCTTCCATATTGTAGCGCATGTGATTGTCCAACTGCTTTTTTCATCTAGCTTAGTTCATTCCTTTGACTATAATACGTGATACAACACCAGCTTCACCACTTGGGTCACCAGTAATGATCTATCTACAATTCTACATTGCAGTTAGTAAAATGAATTTCAGATGTGAATGGAATTGTTTTACCTATAGCACTTAAAAGTTCTGCCAGTTACACAATAAATATTGGATTAAAACCTCTCTGTGATGCATGATTGGTCACGATAATTTAAATACCATTTGTGTGGAACAAAAAAAAAAAAGAGAGAGAAGCATTTGTATCTGTTACAGCATAACTCATCCAGACTTTCAGAGCTAAGTACAGGACAGGTTGCCAAAAAGCTTCTGTCTAACTGATATATTCATTGAGAGCGACTGGCCTTGGAGTAACACAAAATCCAATGTGGTTAGTAGACATACAAGCATAAATATATGGACTGAAGATAAAAATGTCACCTTAAGCTAAATCAGAATAATCCTTGTCTGAAGAAATCAGGTTCTAACATTTAACATCATTTTCAGACATTTCAGTACAATAGCATTAGCTGAACATTGCATTCCAATCTGTATATTTTTTTAATCATATATATACGGGGGTAAAGCCTTGTGCGGAATACATTTCTGCCCATTGATGGAGGAGAGGGGGCTCGTGGTCCTTGTCTGTATATATATATATATATGTTAATACCTTTTAATGTTTTGAAAACAAGTGACTTGGGTTTAATGCAGGAAATGTTTTATTGGCCGCTACTGGATGACAACAAGAGGATCAATGCAATTCACTTGGGGACATCTGTTGAGGGTACTGTTAACTGCTGTTAAGTTTAATCTGCTTACATTTAGCCTTCCTTGGTTCCTCCCTCCCCCTTCATTAACATACTAATGACATTTTAAAATAAATAATTGTATTTCATACCTTATTTTAGACCCAGTGATGTCATCAATTGGTCTCTGTGCTTTGTGCTCACTAGGCAATTCAGGAAGATCATTACTTGTGGGAAAGGAAGGCAGGGTGCAGTACAAAGGCTTCCTGGAAATATGACATCAACCTGTCTCTCAAGAACCCTCAGCCCTGATGAAAGCAGTGAAGAAGTTTTGCAAATATCAAAATGCACTGTTGGGTGGATGTCAATCTGGGGGACTGGGTATTCCTGGACAGGCTGCATTTGCAGATTTAAAAAAAAATTAAAACCAATTAATGAAGGGGGCAGACCAGGGACAGAAAAACCTGGATGATACTCGTTATCCTGCAGGCAGGAAATGAGGTGGACAAGCTCACAGTGTACAGTGTACAGTGAAATCAGAATAACCAATTTTAGCACAGGAGAGGAGCCTGTACAACTGGGAAAACTGAAGGTAAGGCTGGAGTTCAGCTTTAAGCCCAAAATATACTATTCTCGAAAGCTCTTATTGCCATGTATATCTGTAGATACTATATCATCAATTACTATTCCACTGATATGTGAAAACTCAGTGATTGGTGAAATACTGAATTTATTTACAGCCCAACTCCCAGAAAAAACATTACATTTGGTTTTGGTAGAGTTGCGGAGGGTTACATAGCTATGGGAAACCCCATTGTACAGAACTCCCACACTTCCTGTATGGTCCTCATGACAGAAAGGAAACAGAATCTTTTTATCAAACATTTAAAAAATGTAGTTTTCTGATGTGTCAAAGTAGAGATATGCAGGAGCTAGAATCTCTGCGACACAGACTTTTTATTGACTGAAATTAATTTATTTCCAGCAACAAAATGCCAAGCTGTGGCATTCCGTAGCTGAAATAAATTGTTGCTGCAAAATCATGGCCCTAAAATGTGCCACGCATGCATTGATTTATTTGATCATTATTGCCACCTTAAATAGTGGCATGTCACTATTAATTAGGAACCAGCAAGCTTTCATTTCATTTCAGCCGACCAATCTTAGAAGTTGATTTATACATTTAGTAAATTTTAAAAAAAAATCAAGTTTATCCTCTAGAAAGTGAACTAATAGCAAGATTCTTGGACCTCTTACTACAGGGGCACCAACAATTTTTTGTGTTAAGATCTACTTTTATATGACCAGCTCAATGAGCTCTACCAACGAATGGCACCGCAACGCACCTACTACAACAAAACACAGGGTAGGTGTGATTGCGATGATCGCACTGTACTATTATGAATGGTCCCTTAGTTAGACCTAGCACTCTTATCAGAGGAGGTAAACTATGGGGCTATTACCTGTAAAGGTAAAATAAAACCTGTTACCTATAATAAAAAAAAAAAAACTAACGCTCCAAATCTCAGTCTGCAAGTGAGGGCACAGTCCTGTTAGGTGGGGTGCATGGTGTGTAGGTGGGGGCACAGGCCTGTTAGGTGGGGGCACAGTCCTGTTAGGTGGGGTACATGGCTGTGTACACTGGGTAGAGATAACACAGGCTGCGGTACACAATGCCCCCTGCCTCTGATAAAGACCACCACTTAGCCTGCTCCGGGCTGTGTAGGATTTGTGTCCCCCAAGGGATCGGCTCTGAGATTCCCCCAGAGTAGCTGCATGCTGAGCCACAGCTTCCAGTGTCAGCGGCTGTGCCAAGACACAGTGCCACCTGCTGGCCAACACAGCAAACTGCACCCGGCCACCAGCAGCTGAGCTCCCACATAAATGGAGCAGCTGATTCCAACTTGCGATCGCGATCTACCAGAAACAGCTTTGGGATCGACAGGTAGATCGCGATCGACCTTTTGGGCTCCCCTGTCTTACTAGTTTACAATATCTCAAATTTTGGCATAAACTAGTTCAGCATTTCTCAACCTTTTTTTCTATCACTGCACCTTTTTAAAGCATGAAAAATCTCGAGGAGCTCAGTCTGTAAAAAAAATTTTTAAAAAAGTAAACCGAAGTGTGGTGCTCCCAAAAACAATCCCAGGCCCTTATCTTAGACAGGAACCTGATATGGGTTTTAAGGGGCA
Source organism: Nanorana parkeri (assembly GCF_000935625.1). Lineage (NCBI taxonomy): Eukaryota > Metazoa > Chordata > Amphibia > Anura > Dicroglossidae > Nanorana > Nanorana parkeri. The sequence goes on from NW_017306304.1 coordinate 1,480,815, forward strand.
AAGAAACAAAAAACACAATGTGGAGTTTCCCCCTTCACATCAGAGTCCTCCTCATTTCACATTAGAAGCCCCCCTTTAGCACAAATCTGAAGGCACCCCTGACAATGCCAGAAGGCAACTCAGGATGCCATGGCACCCTGGTTGAGAAAGGCTGTTCTAGTGAAGTGAAACTTCTACTTTTTATTATGTTTGCTATATACCCCAGTTGCCCTCAAGCTTTTAATTGGGTTGTTTCACCAAAGAAGTAAAGATACTTTTCACTTTAATCATCCAATCATATGCAAACAGAAATACTGTTTATGCTTCTTCTTTTTTTCATTCCCTTAGACATGATTGAGTATTCAAAGGGAACACGGTGAACACAGCTTACATTCGCTCAGTTTGCTAGGTTGACATTTTCTACTCCTTTAGTAAATCAACCTCATTGAATTTTGTCAATCACTGGCCAAGAATTGGAACACAATGCTAAAAAGTTTCATCAGAAGAACATGTCCCAAAACAGAGAATAAGGGGAATGTTGGTTAAATTGATAGTATAAAGAATACATCAAGTAAACCACGGTTCCTGTAATTTAAGCCATTTCGGTATTTGATTTATGCACTTTAAATGAGTGTAAATGGATGCACTTGAATTGGTTTATGTTAAGTGCATGCAATGTAACAACCTAAGCTTTTGTTCCATTAGCTTCCTGTAATGTGTTCTGCCAAATTAATGTCATAGTAATACACATCAGCAGTAAGCACCTATTAAATGATTTCTGACCCTATCTCCAGCTTTCTGAGAATAGTATAAAAAAACATACTTTTCTGCAGTTAAGGTAGTGATTTTTTTTAACGCTCAGTCTGCAATTCAGCAGTAAATGAGTTACATATATTAATTACAATTTGTTATAGACAGAAAGATTACAAGTAGACAAAATATGGTCAAAAATATTTACATAATAACACCACAGAAAAACTTTGCGGTATATCACACACAAAACACATGGGGGGTTGATTTACTAAAGAATTAGAGTCTGAATGTTCACTTAGTAAATAAGATGAAACTGTGAATTCTTTAAATACCCAATCATATGTCTGGGAAATGAAGAACACAGGATTTTTTAATGAATGTGACTGGATGATTGAACGTGGCTTTTCCTTATTCACTAAGCTAAACAATTATTAACTTTGGAAACCTAAAATTCTCCACCTTTAATAAATCAGCCCTCTTGACAATTTTTTTTTTCCGGTAATCTATAATGCCAGTGATGGTGACAGAAGTGAGAAGTAGAAAGCTAAGTAACTTCAATCTGCTTACCTTACAAACATTTGAAAAGATCCCAAGTGTTGGTAGTTATATATGACCACAGCATAGCATTGGGTGTGATATTTTCTCATTGTAAAATCCAACATTTCGACTTTCTTTATACGTCCAGACAAGACTGGGAGGATTCAAATAGGGCTCCCTTAATCTGTTTGCTTGAATCAGTAAAGACAATTGAAATGCTGGATTAGACAGTGTGCCACACTTTTTTGATCTATCATGTGAGCACAGAGCCATAGGAAGTCTTAGGCCACGTTCACACCAGGGCGGTCCGATGAACGATCCCATACATTCCGCCTGCGTCCCAAAATGCTCCCTGAGCTACTTTTTTCACGCTGGTCAGCACGTTTTACATATAGATTGCAATGGAAACGCACTGATCAATGCGTTTTTAATTGCGTTTCAGTGCTGAAATGCAATTAAAAATGCACAAAAACACCCTTTCAAAAATTGCGCTGAAACGCTTCCGCCCTGTTGTGAATGGGGCCTCATAGTGGCAGTAGCACCCATTGAGCAGATCACACCAGTTTGAGGATTGTGAACTGATGGTAAATGGTTTTTTGTTACAGAAAGTAGCAAAACGGCATATATTCTCATCTTCATTCCATTATGATCTCGTAGAGATAATATACAAGAAATACGATGAGGGGAATTTAACAAAACTGAAGCAGAGAAAATCTGAAGCAACTGTACGCTGCAACCAATCAGCTTCTCTTTCATTTTCAAATCGTAACTGTACAAATTGAAGAGAGTAGCTGATTGGTTGCCCTGGGCTCCAGATTTTGTCTGCTCCAGTTTTGAGAAATCCCCCTCATTGTGCATTATGCAAACAAGAAGCCTGAGCAGTTCAAGCAATAGAAAGTGGTAAAGAAAAATGGTTAATTAGGGTCATTAATGTGTAATGTAATATCACCTAAAGCAGCTCAAAGGTCCCCATTTTGTCTTCAGGTGTTACACTAGAATCACTTTTTGTGTGTTTTTCTGGGCTAACATGTTGGTGCAACATTTAGCAGTTACCAGTCATATTTTGCCCCACTCTGGGAAGTCTCCAAGGTCTACTTCCTGTTTCAACAAGCATGAGGGTTTATTGGAACTGGAAGAGGAGGTGAGAGTGGAGTAAAGTTGAGACGTTAAGCCTGTAGATGTGGGGTTTTGTAAGCAGCGATCCTCGAAGGACGTGAGCAGTATGGAGCTATTGGTGCAGTCCTTTATGTGATGTGATGAAGTGTTTTGTTTGGAGGTAGTGGAATGTTTCTGTTGAAGATATTTCACTGCTTTGGACATCCACCAGTGAAAAGCCAGAGGGTCCTTGTGAGCTGGAGGCAAAAGTGGGCAATTTATTGTGCCAGAAAAGGACAGGTGGGGAGAGGCTAGGCCACTGGATAATTTAACCTTATTCCATTGCTAAAGAGAATTACATAAGGCTGGATCTGTGATGGGAAGTCTGTTGCTAGGGGGAAGCCATATTAGAGTGTAGATTGGTATCAGTGCGTTTTTGAGTATATCTAAATAGGTCTAAAGGGGTAGTTCCATTGTCATATGTAGGGAAATCAGTTTTGCTATTTGTGCTGCTGAATCCTTTTTGCAGGTTAGGTACATTGAGGCCGTCAGTTAGTGTGCATTGGTAAAGGATGTTGCTAGTTATTCTGTGTTTGCAGGGGTGCCAGATACATTTTCATAATTTTTTTATTTCAATTTGTAATATTTGGCTAGTTATAGATATTGGCAGGACCTAAAGTAATAGAGCAGTTTGGGAAGATATGTCATTTTAACCGTGTATCATGCCAAACCAGGAAAAAGAAAAGGACTGCCAGGCTTAAAAGAGTTGAGATACTCTGAAGAGAGAGATGGTTAATTGGCTTCATATAGGGCTATACAGTTGAAGTGATGGATTCCTAGGTAGTTAGAATTGTGAGTCTATACGACTATGTAGTTTGTGCAAATCTGGTTTAGTGTTTTTCGTTTTAAAGTAACATTCATTGCTTTCGATTTCATTTTATTAATGTGTATGTCAGATTTCCACAAAGGCCGTGAGGGTGTAGATCAAATTAGGTAGTAAGATGTTTCGAGAGGAGATGTTCAATGGAAAATTGTCTGCAAATAACATAATCTTGTGGAGAGTGCCAGCTTTTTCCAGGCCTTGAATTGAAGAGTTGGTTTGAGCTGCTGCATCAAAGGGATCCAGAGCCAATAAAAAGAGTATGGGAGAAAGGGGGCAGCCTTGGCATGTCCCACAAAGTATAGGGAGCGATTCTGATTCTAATGCCTATGTATTTGATGGTTGCTGTTGAATGAGTATAGAAATCATTCCCAAAGCCCCATTTTTTAAGGGCGAAAAATATGTAATGCCAGGAGATGGTTTTGTTTGCTAACGGGTTCTATGTACTGCAGGTGTCTGGCTAGGATGGTTCCCAGTTTACTGCTTTGTGAGTAGTATTTTTTTCTTTTTCTCTATCACGGCTCCAGGAAGCATATGTTTAATATGGTAATGAGCTGACCTGAGACAAGTGTGTGTTTGGGGAATGCAGCTGGTTTTATGGGCTCGGGGTAGTTGTTCTAGTTCAGTTGTAAGTACTTGTCTGCACTTATTCTGTTCCTGCCAATGCTGTTTGGTGATCTGTATGATGTGGTGCCGGGGTATTGTTATGCTTGCTTCCCAAAGTGTGGTTGGAGAAGAGATGACGCCTGTGTTTAGTGGGAAGTGTTCGGGTGTTAAAGTAAAAAATTGTCAACTATTTCTGACTGAGAGGGGAGGGAGTCGCTGAGCGACTAGGTGGAAGTTCTGGGTTTGCTAATGAGAGGGGGGCAAAGCATCGTAGTGGGGTCTGTGGCCTTACCACAAGACTGAAGGCTGTAAGATCTGATGATTTTTAAGAGAAACATGTGCCTGGTCCAAATATGGTCAATTCTGGAATAGCTGTCATTAATGGTGGAAGCTGATTTAACTTCTTGGAGTATTCACCCCAGTACCTTTTTGGCTCTTTTGGTTTTAAATGCAGAAACGCAAAGATGCTTATTTAGTCTTATGCATGGATCAGCAGGCTGAGACAACGGGCATCCCCTAAATCCTCTTCTAGCCTTGAGTTCATCAGCTGGAGAGGAAGGAGGAGTATATATTTTAGGTCATGCAGGGATTGATCTGATGTGGGTAAAGTGTGAGTAAACACTTTGTTGCTGCTGGCAATAGACATACCTGGGAACTTGTAAATTGTAATTCCTGAGACTGTGGCTGGGGTTGTGGGCAGGGTAGTGGGAAAATCTAAGGTGGGTGTGTTTAAATTGTGCTTTAAAAAGTTGGAGGAGCTTAAACAATAGGTCCGGAGTCTACAGAACGGTGGATAGGTGGGTTCAAGGTGCACTATATGTACACCATTTCAGTGACAGTGCCTGTAGGTGACAGCCAAGTGCACCTGACTGCCAGGTGTGTGTGCTTGGCTCTCACCTATCCACCATTCCAGTGACACTGACAGTGGCTGTAGGTGGCAGCCAAGTGCACTGTCATTGTCACTGAAATGGTAGATAGGTGAAAGAAAGATGCACACACCATTTCATGGGCACTGACAGTGCTTGTAGGTGGTGGCCAGTCACCTGCTCTGTGTGCACCTGGCTACCACCTACAAGCACCGTCAGTGTCACTGGAATGGTGGATAGGTGAGATTCAGAGGCACACACTATTCCAGTGACACTGACTGCATACACACATACAAAAACTTACCCATGTGGTGGCATGGCTTTAAGTCTCTGGAAAAATCTTGTGGGCACCCTGTGCTCCTCATCCCTCCCACTCCTTCTACATTGCATGCCCAATGTTTCTCTTTCTGCCCACTGTTCCTCCTCCTCCCTCCCACTGTTCCTCCGCCTCCCTCCCACCGCCCCTCTCCCTCCCACTGTTCCTCCTCTCTCCTACTGTTCCTCCCCCCTCCTACTGTTCCTCCCCCTCCCTCCCACTGCCCCTCTCCCTCCCACTGTTCCTCCTTCACCCACGCGCTGCCCCTCCCTCACACTGCTCCTCCTCCCACCCGCTGATCCACCTGCTCCTGTGTAATGCTCCTTCCCCCTCCCAGTCCTCCTCCCACTACAAATGACATCACCTCCACCCCTATGTAATGGAGATGAACAAAGGCGGATATGTTTGAAGTCCAGCCTGTGTGTTAACCATGGCTTCTGCCATAGACACAGTGGAGAACTTAGTTTAGACATAAAGAGGCAGGAAGAATGTGTTACATAGGATTAATAAATGAAAATGGGAAAAATGCAGCCACTACATCTATGGAGTGGCAAGCCGGAATATATTACATTATTTGCCGTTAAATTTAAATATATGGGAAAACGAATTATTGAGGGGTATTTATTAAAAAATGACAACTTAAAGTGCAATAACTATATATACTGACACATAAAAATGATGAAAAATATTTATAATCTAATTGATCTACGGTGCTTGTGAAATAGAAAGCCATCACTGTGTGCCTCCTTTACTGCTGATTTTGAAGCTCCCATTTATCAATTTGTAGTAACCACATGGGCATTATTTTTAGTTATATAAGATATGAGTGCTTTTTACTTTGGTCACCCTAGTATGTATCACTGTCTGGAATAGTCAATACCTCATGCTATATGTCTATTTATCTAACACACATGTTATGAAAGAAGAGTGAATATTTAACCTCTATTTATAACATGTATATGACTTCAAACAATCTAAGTAATATGCTGTGGTTTAGTCCAAAGCCTATGAATGTATTCCTTCTTTCTATCTCATTTCTGATACATTTCTCCCTCTACATCACTGTTCTTTGAATATTGAATTCATGTATTATTTTTTTTATGCTAGTATTATGTACAAATTTGAGTTCCTTGTGGAACATATGGGTCTTCCGATTAAACATTCAGCAATCTTATGCCTAATGCTTCTGATTTTGTGAAAAAGATGTTATTTGGTAGGGGTGAGACAACAAGTAGCCATGGCAGGCCCCATTTCGGGGAATAAAGCTATTAGCCGCAGGAGCAGCTTGTTCAGCACACACATCCCACCGAGGAATCTCTTTATTTTATATATAAAGAATGGCGGTTAGATGGTAAAAGGAATTGTTAATTGCTTAATGATTGCTTAGCCAGGTGAGATAAAAGGGGGAAGGCTGAAGCATGATGTTGCTTTGGCCTGGGACTCAAGCTGGCCATACACCTTACAATTATCTGCAGATTTTCTGTGGTCAGATGGAAAAGGTGCAACAGATTCCTCTATCTACACTTAACTGTGTGGATGGAGTAATCTCCACCTTGGCCAATCTGTTGCACTTTTTCCATCTGACCACAGAAAATCTGCAGATAATTGTAAGGTGTATGGGCACCTTAAAGGTGGCCATACACTTTACAACCATCGCAAGACCTTAGTCTTGCGATGGTTGTAAAGTAATTTAAAAAACGTACAATCTGCCCATCTTGGAAAGGCTGTGACAGGACTCCCTCCAGCCTGTCTACTCTACTGGACATGTGCACAGCATAAAAATTCATTTTCTGACGAAAGGAATGGAAACGGAAAACATTTCCATTCGTTTCATCAAAGAAAATTAATTTTTCTGCTGTTTCGGATTTTGAGGCAACGCGCCTCCGAATCCAAAACCGCACACATGACGGCCGCTGGCTTGTTCTGTGCTTGCGCGTCGCCATCTTTGAGTTCATCTTGGTATACACCAAGATGGCGGCGCCCGTATGTTTGGGTGCCACCATCTTGGTGTATACCAAGATATACTCAAAGATGGCGGCGCGCCTGCGCAGAACGTGCCAGCGGCAAATATGACAACCGCTCGTTAAGCCTGTGATGTCACACAGAAAATGCAGAACGAGCATTGGTCATGGCGGCCGCCAGCGCTTTCTGCACTTGCGTGCCGCCATCTTTAAGTGTATCTTGGTATACACCAAGATGGTGGCGCCCGTATGTTCGGGTGCCGCCATCTTGGTGTATACCAAGATATACTCAAAGATGGCGGCGTGCCTGCGGAGAACTCTCTGCGTTCTGCAAACAAATTTATGTATGCCTGCATACAGTTTTAGTATATTCGGGCATATAATAAATTAGTTATTTCGGATTCAGGCGAACCGCCGAATCAACTGAATTTTGTTGAGTTGTCCAAATCTGAATGCACATGTCTACTCCTTCACTACAGCAATGGTATGTCCCCCAGCATCCTCATTTCCTATACACTGCTATAGAACGTGATGAGTCAGGGACCTTAGACCACTGCAGCAGAGGGGGAGAGATGCTGGAAGGACTTGTCTAACAACAAGCTGGCTCCGAGGATCGGGTGAGTATAACATTTTTATTTTAGTCCCTAGACAAAAACAAGCAGTTAACCCTTGCATTGCAAGGTAGCCCCATTACAAGGATTAGGAAAATATTATCCCGGAGTTGTTCTTTTCAATAATGAATCCAGACCAAACAAATATACATTGGCCAGCAAAGTATTTCTTTTAATTTTTGCCCAAGCACTTAGTCATCATGTTTCTAAATAGCTGACTCCAACTCTCTCAGCTCCCCTTCCTGAACTTTCTGGCCGGTACAAGATCACAAGGGACAGAGCCAGTGGTGTATTTTGGTTTCCGAAACATCCCTTGCTGCCACCTGTTTACCGTCCCCCGCTGCCTCCGGCTCGCTGCATCCTCCTGGCCGACTCCTCCTGGTCTCCGATTGCCCTGTTACTTCATGAGGCTGCCGGGCTGCGGCATTTTCGCCGCTCCTCTGGGGAGTGCCGCCCAAGGCAAACGCCTTGTTTGCCTCGCGGCAAATACGCCCCTGGACAGAGCAGTTCCCAGCAGCCATCCATCTACTAGCATGGAAAAGGGATTAAGGAGGAGAGGGGAGCAGGGGGTAGTGGATTGTCTTGCTGTGTTTCTGTATTTGTGGAGATATACACAGCTTATTGGCATACACACAAGGGTGGCTCCATAGGACTCTGCAACGGAAAGGAGCAACCCTAAACCAGGATATCAGGACCAGTGCTCAGGGGACCAGCTGTATTATACAGTAAACTAAAACTTTTAAACCTCAAGAAGTAGCATCCATTATAAGTGATTTAATCAGCATGTAAAATAGCATAAAACATTCTGCCTTTAAGTCTGGGAAGGTTCTCATTCATCCAGGTCATGGTATATCTGTAAAAAATAAATCAAGACAACTGGACTTGCTGTATTATTCTTGAAGGATCGCTAGTCGGATGACCAGCGAAACGTCTTCAAGAAAAATACAGCAAGTCCAGTTGTCTTGATTTATTTTTACAGATATTTTGACTTTAATATAACTTTAAAGAAGATCTCCAGGAAAATGTTTTATTAACCCTTGCAGTGGGGCTACTCCTGTACTGCAAGGGTTAAGTGCTCATTTGTGTCTAGCGGGTCTATTCACTAAGCTGCCGTAGGCAGCCGAGTGAATAAACGACCCGAATTGAAGTGAGTCGAACGCTGTTCGGCTATTCACTTCAGGCTTATACGGCTGATTTCAGCCGTACATCGGCTTGCTTCGTGCGGCTTCGGGTCGGCCGAACATGCCGACCCGAAGTGCAGAAGTTCGACTCAGCCGATCCAACATCTGGATCGGCTGAGCCGAACCTCCGACAGGCTACTCGCTGCTGTTCAGCCTATTCTCATAGATGTCGAACAGCAGTGAGTGAATAGCCGAATAGTGAATAGCCGAATGCTGCTGAGCGGCATTCGGCTCGGCTGTTCTGCTCGGTCTCTCTGTGGGACCTAGCACAACAGAAATATAGTTAAAAAAGTAGAAAAATACAAATAGAAAACGATTGGGCGGAGCAAGCAATGACAGCTAGCTCCGCCTAACTGTTTTCTATTGGCCGGGCGGTTCTGCTGCCGTCAGAATAGAAAAAAATCACCATAGGAAGGCATAGCTAGATTCCTATTGGCTATTTCACTTTGCAATAGCCAATAGCAAACTAGCTATTGCACCCGCCCTCTGCTGCTGTCAATCAGTAGAGGGGACCTGATGGAGAACTTCAGGTCCCCTCTGCTGATTGGCAGCAGCAGTGGGCGGGTGCAATATCTAGTTTGCTATTGGCTATTGCAAATTGAAATAGCCAATAGGAATCTAGCTATGCCTTCCTATGGTGATTTTTTTTTATTTTATTTTGACAAAAAAATTTTGTCAGAGGAAAAAAAAACCAGAGCAGGGAAAGGTTTACTCTGCTCGATCGAACAGTGTAATCCTTTCTGGGAGAAAGTGTTTCTCTTCCGGGGGCCCGGGAGCCGCTATCTAATAGCGTCCGGGAGAGTTGGGCTGAGACCTGGTAACCTGGGACGCTGATCTGTCTGTGCAAGTGGCAGAAACCAGCCGTGAGATGACGGCTGTCTCCGCCCAGCAGTCAGTAGCAGGCTGTCGGCCGGCCAGCTTCGGCTTTCACCTCGGCTCAGTGTAGTCGAAGCATATGCCCTTCGGCTCGACTGAGCCACTCGGCCGACTTTGGGAGCTGCACGGGCTATAGTGAATAGCCCATACAGCAGCCTTTCGGTTCTACTGAACCGAAGGGGTCCTGGGGCCGAAGCTAGCCGAAGGATCAGCCAGAGATATGGCTAGATCCTTTGGCAGCTTAGTGAGTAGACCCCTAGGTGTTAAAATAACAAAGATATATTCACCTGAAGCTCCGAGCCGGCGAGCTGTCATAGTGTTACCTCCAGCCTGCAGGGAGGGCTGCAGCATTGGAATCTTCCTCAGCGTCCTCATGTCTATACACAGTGTATAGAAGGTGATGATTTATGGGAACTTTCACTGCTGCAGAGAAGAGGGGGAGACACCAGAAGGGACCAGTCTAAAAAGAATCCAGCTCGGAGCTTCTGGTGAGTATAACTTTTTTTTAAAAACCTAGACACAAACAAGCAGTTAACCCTTGCAGTGTGGGAGTAGCCCCACTGCAAGGATTAATTTAAAAAATGTCTTTACCATGCAGCATAGCTTACCTGCTCAGAGCTTGTTTTTCATCCAGGTGTAGGTTTTGCGCACCAGCCTATTCCACTCCCTTTTGTCAATCTGGAGACCTGGGAACTCCTTTTCTTTACTTGTTTGATGTCTTGGAAAAACAGGGCCCCTGTTGTCTCTAACATACAGAAAGCCTATCAGTTATAAAGATTTTGACAGCCTCCTAACACAAACCTGCCTTGGAAGATATAACAAGACCTGCTTTGGGTTTACTACTTTGTATAATTAGTTTGCTTTACCTTTTTTTTTTCTAGTGGCTGATTGTTACAGGGTAGTGTTGATTTACTGAATATTCGCTTTGAAAAGCGAATGTTTTCTTAAGGTGAAGCTGTGTTACTTTGAATATCCAATCACGTTTAAAGGAAGCTTGAAAAAAATAGATTTTTGCTAGCACTTGATTGGATGATTGAAACAAACAAATTCGCCTTATGCAGTAAACTCATTGAACATTCACTTTGCAAAGTTAAATTCCCTTTGATAGCCTCCAAAATGTATGGACTTACAGAGGGGGGCCATCTGCTGGTTTATGTCAATACCGCTATTTTTTTTTTCCTCACTGTTTGTATAGCTTACACAATGTTTATAATGGTTTTCCCTCCCTCCCCTGACACTACCTCCAGGTTTGATGGTATTTTGAACTCACACATAAATGTAGATGAAGGTGCCGCTTCTGTTTCAGCATACAGGCAATCTAGCAATAACAAACTGTTAGGGTCATGTACTGAGTTTCAAGAATTACAAATAAGAGCTCCTATTACCAGCTGTTAAGAACAGGGCTTAGGTGTCTAGGGAGGCACCGACCAAGTAAAACTCCAAAGGGAGCAGCAGAGAAATGGCTTTATGTTAATCTTTTAATTGTTTTTTTGCCCTTTTTTTTTCTTTCTCTGGAGCAGGTTGTAAAGTCATACCAGTGATGTAAGCCATACCATGTAGAATATCATTTTGGATCTATTTTAGAGAAACATCAGCAACCATTGACTTTGCCAGAGTGCAGGTCATACCCTTAATATGTCATTAATGACAACGAATGTGATTATTAATGGTCCTCCACCACATTTGATGTATCTAAACAGGGCCGGCCTTAGGCCTTTAGGCACCCTGTGCGAGAATGCTTTACAGCGCCCCTCAGTGACCACACCCCTCAGTGGCCACACCCATTTTCCCCAATATGCGCACCATTTAAAGACTCCTATTTTGTTAAGCCGCAAAGAAACATATTAGAAAGTATGATAAAAATAAAACTTTTATTCAAAGGTATTAAACTTGTAGGCACAATAGAAGTATTCTTATCAAATAAAACAACAGAAGGTAAACAATAAATGTCAAACTAAAATAGAGTCTATAAAAATAAAGTGTCAGGTTGTCATGCCGATCCCTTTTTTTTTAAGTAAGTATATCTAGAAAAGTAAAAATAGAAAACAGAACACAAAACCTAGACCACATGTAAAATTCATGAATTACGATATGTCCGACTATACGAAAAATATATTCAGGCGCATAATAATTTGTTTGAGAATGCGCGTTGGCCATGTTGGCCACCGGCGTGTTCTGTGAATGCGTGCCACCATCTTGGAGGCAGGGAGCATAACGTTACATGACGCCATGCATGCGTGGCGTCAGGTGACGTTGCACGCCAATATAGGTCCCACCATCTTGGTGTATACCTAGATATACACCAAACGATCGCTCCAGTGTTTGTCCTTCTCACACGGAGGATCAGTAAATATCAATAATATTTACCGATCCCCGCTCTGCCACGCACACAGCCGCTGTCATCCTGAAACTGACAGGATGACAGCGGCTCAGATCTCCAACCCGCTCGGCCATCCTGACAGCTGCGGGTGCGGCTTCTCTCCCCTTAACCGCTCCGCCATACTGACAGCAGGCAGCGCTCCCTCCTGCGCCCCCCATGAAGTGGGGGGGCGTTGGAGGGAGCGCTGTCATATCGGATAGCCAGTGAGGGGGAGTGAAGCCGCACAGCTCGCACACCCCTAAGGCCGGCCCTGTATCTAAAGTATCTTTAAAGCCCAAAACGTTTCCATTTTAAAAACAGTAGGGAAGGGTTCAACCCATGTGAGATTTTATTTTTGCCATTTGTCCTTCACTAGGGAGATTTTACTTTACTCCCTGTCCTGTACACACAACAGGAAGTGAGAGGAAATCCTCTCATAGTGTGCTGCCACAATAGTGGTATTCATAGTCAGTTAATATTTACATTAATGTGAGATGAGAAAGTTAAATAATATATTTTCCTTAAGCCATTTTCTCATTGATATTGTATGGTTAATTCATGTGCTGCCATCTAGTGGTCATTTTAGCATTGCACTTGGTTATTGCACATGTATTCTGTGTTCCCTCCCATCTATGATGTATTTCCCCTTCTTGCTCAGTGTGGAGTGTCATGGCTGCTTCTAACAGGACCACATGTTAATCTGCATTGCATGTTAGGAAACATTCTCATCTTTGACTGCCTTAAATACCATCAATTTATTCATCTGCTGTATCCTGTTGTCTGCTGTAACCTGCTGCACATAATAAAGTGGATGGAAAAGGTATTTGGTGAGTTCAGCTATCTGATAAGGATTGTTCACAGTGATTATATCTGCTTATACAGGCCAGGCATAGAGGTCTTAGCAAGGGATACATCTCTAGTATAACAATCGGAGTCAGAATACATAGGCTGGTTTTACATGTGTGACACATCACCAGCAACATGGAAGATCATTCCACTGACCTCTGCGGAATCGCCCCCTCACTGGTCTGGAGTGACATCTCTATTGCGGGAGAGGATGGCAAGCAGTGATCCTGACTTGGTGAGTCAAATCCAGCATCAAGATTACCAGTGTGACAATTATCACCGAACGAGTCTTAAAATGTTGTCTCATTTGTCTTAAAAATATTTTCCCATTTACTTTCGGTCCTGTGGAAGCAAAGCAGTGACATCAAGCAACCAGTGACCAGCAAGGCTTGGCTAGCGAGGGAGAGATTCCATCCTGACTTTGGATTTACAAGCACTTTATCTATTTAACTTCTGAAATTGATAAAGACGTTCAAGTTAGTCTAACCCATTTCCAAGGAGTTCTGCCAATGTACAAGAAAATTATATCAGTATGTACAGTTAAAAATCACATTGAAACTATGTATATGTATAAGGCCAAACTAGAGGCTGCAGCTCGCCACCTAGCACACTTTACAATTATGTTGCTATTAGTGCTATTAGTGCTGCTTATTTTAAGATCACAGAACTTAATGCCGACAGAACTTTATTTGTGGAAAAATCACAGCACACCCATAACTTCCCTTAAAGATGCATGTCTGCCCCCTGCACACTAAGATGCATTGTTCATTGCATGTTGTGCCGCTGAGGCAGACTCTGGGTATTCATTCTGTGTTTGAGAGCAGGCTTTTTTTAATCTATATTTACTGATTTGTAAATGTAAGATTACACATTACAAAATACAGAAAATCTTTTCTTGATTTCCCTTACACATGCACTCTAACAATATCCTTAAATATTATCATAAGAGCCATCTATACATTTCATTCTTCAAAGCCCCTCTTATGGGGGGGACCTACTTTCACCTCTCCTTCCACCTAAAATCTACATATCACCCACCCACCCCAAAAAAAAAAAAAAAAATGTTCTAAAACCTTTCCCCTCCCCCCCCCCAACCAGTACCCGTTTGCTTTGATTTCTATCTATCCCTTTCTTTGAAAATTATATCCTGATCTAATGGCATACATTCTTGAATCCATGGTTGCCAGACCTTCTTAAATTTTTAAATATTGTATCTTCCAATATCGCTGTCATTTTCTCATTTATTAAGTACCAAGAAAAAAATGTTTTAACCTGTTGAAACGAGGGAATATCCGTCTTCCATGGCCTTGTCAATGTTTGTTTACAGCTGTAAAAATTTTACTAGTCTAAATTGATCTCTCATACATCCTTCTGACTTTAAGTTTAACAATTCTTCCCATAGATCTTTCTTGGTCACCCTCTCTAATATTCTATCAATACGTTTATGTATTTCCGACCAAAAACCTCTGAATTCTTGGGCACTTTCACCATATATGGGCCATCGAGCCTTCTTCCCCACATCCCCAAAAACATAACGCAGATATATTAAGAGCAGACTTTTAGTATGCAAGGGTGCAGGTGACAATGTGTGCTGTCACTTCAGCTTACACTTGTGAGCAGGCTTTTAATAAAAGTAAAAAAAACTGCATTTTCTTTCTGGTTGTATTATTGTGGTTTTGGTCCCATCTCTGCAGACATGTTCCTGGTGGTATTTGTACAGTACTGTTTCTCTCTATGGACATGTTTATGGTTGTATTTGTACAATACTGTGTTCATCTCTATGGACTTGTTTCTGGTAGTATTTTTACAGTACTGTTTATGATGGTATTGTTGGAAATACAGCAGCATTTGCTGATATGTACTGATTGTATTTCTGACATTCTGATGTGTACTAATATGTTTCAGCTGTAGATAGCGCTGTAGTGCAATGTTAGTTTTCTATATGCATGCTTATCTATGAAACACAGGAAGTTATCTCTGTATGCTGTAAAATGCTGTATTCTGATGTAGTATTCTTCTAAGCAAGTAAAACTTAATTCAGCATTCCTCAAAGATCTAAGTGCTTCATCTAAACACATAACCAACAGGTACTAGTAGAGTACTGTTTCTGTCTCGGGCAGACATGTTTCTGGCAGGGCCAGTGTGGTACTGGCCCTGTCTCGGGCAGACATATTTCTGATGGTACTGGTAAATTACTGGTTCTGTCTCTGCAGACATGTTTCTGGCCGTGTCAGTGAGGAATTGATTCTGTCTCTGTGGACATGTTTCTCTTGGTGTTAGTACAGTACTGGTTCTGTCTCTGTGGACATGCTTTTGGTGGCGTTAGTACAGTAATGGTTCTGTCTCCGTGCACATGTGTCTGGTGATGTTAGTACAGTATTGGTTCTGTCTCTGTGAACATGTTTGTTGTGTTAGTACAATTTGGGGCCTGTCTCTGAGGACTTGTTTCTGGTGGTATTAGTACAGTATGGATCCTGTCTCTAGGCACATGTTTCTTGTGGTGTTAGTACAGTACTGGATCTGTCTCTGTTGGCATGTTTCTGCTCGTGTTAGTACAGAATGTGTCTTGTCTCTGTGGACATGTTTCTGGTGGTGTTAGTACAGTACTAAATGTGGATGTGTGATCACAAATGCTAATAAATAAAGTATGTGAAAAAACTGAGTGATGGCTTTTAAGCGGAAGTGACTTGAAAAGTATCAAAAAGTGCTAAATAGCCGTGTCTAGTATAAACTGTGAACCCAAAGGCGCACAGTGAAATTGGTGCAAAAAAATGGATTGTGGACTGCCGTCTAAGTGAAATCTACCTATTATCCTGTAAGTGTGAACCTTCTTGCGTTCATTAAATTTGTTTAACAACTACACTTAGGATTCCTTTTCTCCTTTTCTTCCCTCTATATTATACTGTTTGATCCCGCTATCTATTTCACCTGGTGGGCTGGCTCAGCCGCCACTACAGCGGCGAATGACTGGGTAATTGTGGAAGAGAAGCAACCATCAACTTACTGCAGCAGCTCCGTGCCGGAGCATAGAAACATTCAGACTGCAGCCTCACTACTGTTACTATTTTTGCTTTCCTGAATCCAACTAACATTTCCAATAACAGAGAAGTAGACTATAGATGAGACTCTGTTTGTAATCCATATACATTTTTTCTTTTTATGCCTCCCGTTTAGAACGGTTATGGTTTGAGTGGCTCCGCTCCACTGACATCGATTTGTTGTTTCCCATTATCGTTTATCGTTTTATCGTTTATCGTTTTATCGTTTATCGTTTTTTGTCGAAAAACATATTTTTTCCTTTTGAGTTAAGGATTTATTCATCTTTCACCTTGAGTGGCTCCGCTCCACTACCGCAGATTGCTTGTATATGATTACATCTTTCAAATATGATGGACAACTTGTAGTTCCGCTCTAGATCACCATCTCACTGTTTTATTGTCTGGCACAATAATTCATAGGTAGATTTCACTTAGACGGCAGTCCACAATCCATTTTTTTGCACCAATTTCACTGTGCGCCTTTGGGTTCACAGTTTATACTAGACACGGCTATTTAGCACTTTTTGATACTTTTCAAGTCACTTCCGCTTAAAAGCCATCACTCAGTTTTTTCACATACTTTATTTATTAGCATTTGTGATCACACATCCACATTTAGTATATACACATTAGTTTTTTTTTTATAGATTGTGTTCATTTAATTGTATTATCACCTTTCACCACATCGATTTATATAAACTATTGTTTTGATGATATATCACGGACAAACCAAATAGATTTTGAACCGAGCGCAACATACAAGCCTTCCATTTTACATCTATACATACATTGTTGCGGCTGGTGACGACATACCTACTTCCAGCGCAAACTTATTTGTTTAATATATTAGTACAGTACTGGCTCTGTCTCTGTGGACATGTTTCTCGTGGTGTTGCTTTTGCGGAGCAGTGTCCAAATTAGTTGTTTTGGAAGGAATGAAAAGGGGAGGACATTACAAGGTAGCTGACCTATGATTTTGTTTGTATGAAAGCATCTTCCTTTATGGTATAGTTAGATATTAACCATATTTTATTAAGTCCAAAACCAGACACCTGGAAGAGACCATTCAGTGTGCGATACATACCAGGAAATGTATCGCACACTTTTTCCTAATAGAACATCGGAAAGGGGAGTGGGAATTCAACCAGCATTAATGTGAAAAGTATACTCAGCAGGCAGGCATTAGCCTCAAAGGTGACTAGGATCCAAGGTGCAACCCAAACTACCCTAATTATAATCTGCCACTGCCTCTGAATATGGAGGAGCACGTGATATGCCCCCTACCTCTCCATTATACACTGTTCAGGGTCTGTACAGCCAATTACCAGACTTCAGCACTATCATGGGGTGGAGGGAAAGTTTAGGCACTTAAGGGTACCTAGTATAAGGTGGGCGAGATGGGGTTAATTTATATGACAGATGTTTAATGTATTTTTAAAAATACTGGTTTACTGAATAGCTTGCACCCTTTGATAAATAATTTTAGGATTACCTACAAGTGGGCTAAAGACTAGAAGATGTGGAATGAAAGGGCTTCCTTTAAAGTACGAATATGTTTCTCACATATTTTTTTCTGACAATCCTATTATTAAGCCAGATAACAATCTACTTATTGGATAGGGATAGAACTTGTGTAAATATTGTACAGAGAGGGAAACATTGCGTAAATACAGTAGAGATGAGGTACAAGGTCCAGAAACAATTCTGCTTTATGCTTTGCAAACATCTTACAGCTGATAATGATAACTGATATTTAGAGATGAACAAACTTTTAAAATCTGCTCTGCCAATGATTTGCCAATTAAATTCTGCAATCCAGCTAATTTCAAGACTTTTTTTCTTTGATTTGCAAAATCTCTCACTGAAATATTTTTCTTTTTTCACAGTAACGAAACCCCCCTATTTAAGCTACGTCGGTTTTCATTGTTTGTAGTCCTGGGCATGACTGTAGCTAGGATCGAGGCGACTGAGGCACTCACCTCGGGCGCAGGTGCCGGGGGGGGTGGCACAGCCAGGGCTCAGCACAGCAGGGAGAAGTGGGGAGTCACAGCCTGCAGCTTCTCCTCGGATCCCCGCTGCTCTCCCCCGCCTGTATGGGCAGAGGCAGCGGTGATCCGAGGAGAAGTAAAGCACTGAAGACAGCGGGGGGGGACGGAGGAGGGAGCTGTCACTTCAGGATGGCCGAGCAGTAAGGAGAGAAAGCCGCTCGGCCAGGATCTGACAGCCGACAGCTCTCTCTCTCCTCACCGCTCGGCTATCCTGAAGTAACATCGCTCCTCCTCCGCCCCCTCCCACCGGCTTCAGCGCTTCACTTCTCTTCGGATCCCTGCCGCCTCTGCCCATACAGGCGGAGGAGAGCAGTGGGGATCCGGGAAGAAGCTGCAGGCTGTGCGGCTCAGGATGGCAGAGTGATATCAGTGATATTTACCGATCCTCGGTGCAGACCAAATACTGGAGTGATCAGCTGATCACTCCAGTGTTTGTAAATAACTGGGGGCACATAGTACTATGTGTCCCCAGTTATGAATGAACAGGAAGTGCTTACATCACTTACTGCTCATTCATGAGTTTCTGAATGGGGAGTAGCACTCTGTACAGAGGCTTCTCCCCATTCAGAAACTGGATGATAGTAAATATTTTCTGAATGAATGGGAAGCCTCTGTACTTTCCATTCATTTAGAACAGATGCTGTAGAAAAAGAGATTGAGGACTCTGTGTCCTCAATTTTTTTTTTCTATTTTAAAAGGCAAATATCAGGTGGCTGTTTAGACACCTGATATTTCCCCGAAGCCCCTCAATAGTAAAAAAAAAAAAAAAGTATAATAAATAAATAAAAAATACATACAAAATAATAAAAAATAAATAAAAAATTGAGAAAATTAAATGCATGCGTGGCATTGGGTGACATCACACGCCTGTTGGGGGGCAACTATTTTTGTTCTCGCCTCGGGCGCAAAAAGAGCGGCTCTGGTCCTGGGCTCAGGGCTTTCAGGTCTAAAAACAAATTAAATGAATGAGCGTGCAACAATGTCGCTAGACCCTGAGGCTGGGTTCACACCTAGGCGTATTGAATATACGCGTTTGTCGCGCGTTTTTACCGCGATTCGCAGTAAAAACCGCGCGACAAACGCGCGTTTCCGAGGGCTACTTGGCTGTATCCCAATGGAAACGCCCAACCAAAACGCCCCAAAGAAGTATATGTACTTCTTTGGACGTAAGGCGGTTTCCCGTGCGTTCGTACTTGCGGAAAAAAGCCCAGATGGGAACCATGCACATTGAAAATAATGGCATTTCCCTGTTTGAGCGTTTTTCCGCGAGTACGAACGCGCGGAAAAACGTCCAGGTGGGAATCGGGCCTAACTTGCCCTCAACCAAACCCTAACCTGTGTTTCGATGTCTAAGCCAAACAACAATCCTAACCCTAAAACAAACCCTTAATCGTACATGAACCCATAACAGAAACCCTATTACATAATTTATATAGTGCCAACAGCTTGCGCAACGCTTTACAATATAAGGAAGAAATTACAGTTACAATACAATTCTAGACAAGATGGATGGTAAGGAGGGCCCTGCCCATGAGAGATTACAATCTAAAAGGGACCGGCAAGTGATACAACGGGTGGTAGCTGTGTGGGGATGAATTGTTTGAGAAAGTGATAGTACAGTGGTTAGGTTGAGGTGGGATAGGTTTCCCTAAGAGTTTGGGTACTATGGCAGATCTTAACATTGTTAAATAGGGATCTAGAGAGGAGATCACAATTTGATTATACAGTACACCTATAAACAGAAGGTGTACCTTTTCCCTCCTATCTAGTATATACTTCAACTAAATTTTACAGCTTTTTGTTATGTTAGGCTATCAGGATTAAATAAATTATTCCTGCAATAGTCCACATACTGTGAACAGCATAAACACTAACAAGTATAAACCTTGATGTCAATCTTTGTATTCTGTAAAATGGTGTTGGATTGGAGCCATCCAAAGCTTCTTTTTTTTTTCTACTCGTTACAAGACTTTAGCATACACCAGGAGGGGTATAGTCTTTCACCTGGTGTGACACACAAAAGCTGGAGTTGAGTTTTTTTTTACAAAACCAAGGCATGATAGGCCCATTTGAATTTTAGACGCGAATACGTCTGTTTCGAGACAAGGAAGTCTTATTGAGGCTTTTTTTATTTGAATGTGAATTTTTACCTGGTAGAGTGGTAGACTGACAAGAATGTTTGAAAAGTTAATTCTTTTGACCAATGTCAACCTGCAAACTCATGAAAGCCTGAGAGGTGACTATTTATTAGGTTTCTAATTTCCATTCATAGGGAGTGATTCGAATTGTATAATGTTTAGGCTTGAAAGAGGGAAGGGTTCTATGCCTACATTTTAGAGTTCTCCTTGTTACAGCAAAATGTGGATTGTCTCACTCTCGCATAAAGCATCCATAGCCATGAAAAAGGCACCCTATATATTAATATATCAAAGCAATACAAATATAAAGTGCCAGCTGAGTAAATGTAATGCCTTTTTCTGAACATAACACCAAGAACTTATTTTTGTTTATGGAAAACTATTAGATCAACTGTCCTTTTGGGTGTCATGGCTTTTTAAAGTAATTAGTAGATAAGGAGATGCAATGCTCTGTTGTGGTCTTACCTTGTAGTGGTATGCTGTGTTCTCCTGAAAGTATTAAGCAAAATAGTCTGGTAACTGTCTTGTACTCAAATGGGAGCTTTAATTTATGATTGCTCTTTTCTGGTTAATTTAAAGTATATCTAATCTCAAACACAAAAATCTAATATATTGCATCTTACTAATCCTAAGTGACACTAAACTCAGGAGTTAAATCTTAAAAATGCTTTCAGGTCCTTTAACAATTAACAAAAATGCAGCTTTTTTTGTGCATCATCTCTGAATTACTGCTGACACTGTCCTTCCTTGAGGCTGGTGGCTACTTTTCTTCCCCTCCCTAGGTCCATGTGTGTGTTGTAAAGTAGCCACCGCTCCAAGCTCGCTCCCATGATAAAATTATAACACAAATTATTAAACTAAACGTGGGATTGTAGTCCATCATGGGAGCAAGCTTGGAGCGGTGGCTACTTTACAACAAACACAGGGACCATGGGGAACAAAGTAGCCACCCTCCAGAAGGAAGTACAATGCCAGCAAAAATTCAGATATGATCAGAGAATATACAGCTGAGTGATACATACATTTTTGTTAATAGTTAAGGTACTTGAAAACATTTTTAAGATTTACCTCCTGAGTTGTAAGTCTGTTATTTGTCAACTTTCTTTACCAGGCCATCTGCCCAGCAAAAGTGGCAATTAGAGGGAAGAGAGAACCATTTAAAACTGCTGTGGGTACTTACAATGTTTAGCACTTATTAATTTATATAAAACCTTTATCACTATAGGAAAATAAATTGTTGGTGTAACTGTTTAAAAAGTGTTAGCTGGAATTCAGCTTTTGTTTATTAGTCAGATCCATCTAAATTTGCTACTGCACCTATCACTGCCCTCCCCTCAGGTTGATAGTGCTGCTGTCCAAGGGTTGCTCCGTTGGTTCTTCATAGAGTGAAGCCCACCCTAAAGTTGGCCATACACCTTACAATTATTATCCGATTTATTTTTTCCCATCCTCGACTCCCCCGTTCGATTTCCGCTGGAATACCTTATCATGCATAGACCAATGTAGTACAAGACAACACTTTTGCACACCATGCGCCAAGGTTTGCAAGCCTCAAATTAGTCGAAGGCAGACACAGACAAGTGGAAGAAAATCCAGCTTGCATAGCATGTTAGTCAACTTTAAAACATCAGACCAAGCAATATGGTATTTATAGACTAGTTAAAAGATTAACATGAATCAGGATTATGGCTAAATCCATATTACATATAATGGCAAGTAGTGAAAACCTCTCTCGTTTGACAATGAGACTATCAAGCACAAACTCTTTCAGAGCCAGCTAAGGTTGTCTCCTGCCTTGTATTTTACCAACCAAATGGGACTTTTTGCCAATGTTTTTATTAGAAAAGATGATAAAGCTGAGACATTTTGCCGCTGCTCCTTGTGGACAAGTTATAGTGAAAAATAACAGCAATATGAACACCAGGATCTCTAAGACTTCATTAAAGGAGAACTATGGGGTTAGGGCTTTTCCCCATAGTTCTCCTAAGGGTAACGGGAGGACACAAACTAGCGTCCTCCCGTCACCTCAAAGCTCAGTATACCACGAGCTACAGCTGAAACGGATCTCGACAATTATGTCTGGATCCGCCCAGCTGTGTGAGTGACAGCTGCCTCTGCCTATCTAGAGGCAGAGCCAGCTGTGCCCGCCCCCTCCCCCGTCCGTTCCGCCAGTCAGCAATGGAGGATCGGACAGGGGAGGGGGGAATCCAGTTCCTCCCCTGTAACGGCTCTCTGCCGTGGCAGGATCGAGAAGTCAGCGAGCGCCGGTATGTGTTCGCTGACTTCCTGATCTACTGAGCCGACCTGTGACAGTCACATTGTCACAGGTCGGCTAGAACTATGAGGATGAGTGAAAATCACTCACCTCATAGTTCTCCTTTAACTATAGCTATGGGACACAGAGTTGATCTAAAGTAATCCAGAAGAGATTGGAAAAATATAGTGTTGGGTTCCAAAAATGTTTATATTTTTCATACTGTGTGCCTTTAACACAATTTTCTTCTACACAGAGTAGTAATGCCACCTACAAAACACATGTTAAGGATGTTCTGTGGCTCTGCCAAATCTGACAAGACAAGACTTTACCAGGCATATTTTTGAAGACAGCATGGAAGGTAACTTTGAAATCTTCTATACCTGCTGCATTTGGTAAACCTCTAATCCTTATGTTGCTTCTGTATCTTCTATAATCAAAATATTCAAGATGCCTGTGTGGGTGTTTCTTTGACTGCCAAATCTGGCACCATCATGGAAGCCTCACACTAGATGGTGAACTCTGGGTTTTTGAAGAGCATGTTGCTACCACTGGCTGCATGAGTAGCTGGAGAGAAGATCTTTTGGATTTGTATCTTTTGCAGTAATGCCTGCTTTTAATTGTTGACCATAGATGTTTAATGGAAAGACCTGTCTGTTTGCCATCCGTTAAACATCTACACCAGGCTAGACATGTGCGATTCGTTTTGGAAAGATTCGTTATTCAAACAAATTTTCGGAAATACTGAGACTCGGATGTATTGCGCATTGCGGCCGGCTCACTTTTTAGTGGGGTAGGAGGGGGCATGGCGAGCCATTCAAGTGAATGGCGCCGTAGCCACGCCCTCCGGCCGCAATGCAATCCGCCGCACGGGATCGCAAGGCACATTGTGCCTGCGGTCCGAACCGGTGCGGTGCAATCAAAATGCTACAAGCACTATTTTGATCGCATCGCACAGGGCCGGACCGCAAGCACAATGTGCCTTGCGATCCCGAGCGGCGGATCGCATTGCGGGCGGAGGGCGTGGCTATGGCGCCATTCACTTGAATGGCCCGCCACGCCCCCTCCTACCCCACAAAAAAGTGAGCCGGCCGCAATGCGAGGCAGTGCGTTCCGGCCAAAATCGGGCCGGAACGCACCGCATCTAGTGTGACTGAGCCCTAAATGGTTACATTTCAAAGTAAGTAAACAAACCATACTTTGTTTGACAATGTTTGACTATTCCGTCAATTTTTTAAAAATGGCTTTATCGATGTAATCCGGCGTCAATCATGATGCTCGACGCCCGCCAAAATAAAAAAAAGTCTTATATGTATGGCTTAATTTATTATTATCGGCTCTGAGAATTATTGGAGTTCAAAGAATGTAGACAAAATGCATTCCTCTGAATGATGATGATCATCATCTCTACATTATATTTCAAGTGTCTATAAGACCTCTGTACAGTATATCCAAATAGATAACTGAAGCATTTTAGAAAGTTTAGCTGCTGTAAAAATTTAGAAGAGCGATTTGGATCTAGAGACATAGATCACTGACTTGTGTTAAATGACTTTAAAAACATGGGCATGACAAATAAATTAGAACTATACATTCTCTGAATTCCATGCTTATGAGATACTGTCTTTTTAATATGTGGATGGCCTTCTACTGTAAAACTTGCCACATTATTCCAATAGTAAAGGTGTAAAGAGAACCCAGATAACTCTAAAATTGTTTTACTTCCAATTCAATGCTACTTCAAAGTCTTTTATTCTTCTAGTACATCATGTTTTCTATATGCGCTATTTTCCCTCCAAATACTATGCACAGAGGAACAGGCTGTGCAAGAAAAATTGGCTGCTTTATATTTGTAGTGCAGTATGTGCACAGGAAAATGGCTGTTATATACAGTATGTGTGTTTTTTTTAAAGGCAGGCGGCAATCTATCTTTTCACAAAGTGCAAGCACAGCCTCATAGCATACCAGTTTGTTCAGTTCAATGAACACAGCTTTTCTGTATTTACAATTTGCACACATTTGAGTCATCGCTTTATTTTCTGTTTGCCCACAGCCATAAACACGTCATTCCACCCATGGCATGGCCATATTGTACACCTTCTCCATAGAGGTTCTCCCGTTGGCTCTCCAGCTGCATCACCCAGGCTCTAGGTGGTGAGAAAAGCCTGCTTTTTAAGCCGCTCTCGTTAGAAAGGAAAATCGATTTTCCTTTCCAACTTTCGGGTGCATGTTGTCAATTTGTTACTGCCGCTGTTTCCAGTTGAAACACCTAATGGGGGCATGCAGCCCACAGTTCTACTGTACCTCACAGGTCCTGGAAATACTGAAAAGAAAATGGTCTCTGTGTTGTGACACTGCTACTAATGCGCAGTGCATTCTGTGCAAGCATCGCTTCACTTACTTGTATTAGATATTTTGGGGGAACAAAACACACAAACCAAGATTTTTATTTGATGGCTAACAACACCATTAAACTAATAGTACTTGTATAAAATTTTAGAAACATATTTAAAACAGTGTGCTTGGTTTACACAGCGAAGTTCTGTGCTGCAAAATAAATATATTGGTTTTGGGATGTTAGATCCTTAATTGCATTGGGTGGTTGTACCACATTGAAGCTAGACATATACATAATAATTTGATTTACTGATTAAACTTTATATACTATTCCTTGTTGAAAACCCAAAGCAATCTTACATTTCTTAGTTTCTGGCAATTACTTTGAATTGTATTTCGGATTCCCAATGGAATGAAAGTGGCTGAAATTGCCTGAAAATTGCCTCATAAATGGCAGGGGCAGGCAATAAGTGGCAATGGCAAATGGCAATGGCAAATGGCAATGGCAGGCAATATAGGGCAGGCAATAAACTAGCCATGAAACATAATAGAACACACAGGCGTAACATTGTACAGAAACTGTGGAACCAGCACACAATAATCTTCCAAAAAAATTCAAACTTTATTCCACATGCATCTATACAAAGCACAAGCGCTGAAGTGTTTCTGCCTTACTCGGCCTTTGTCATAGCTAGTTGTGAACTAACACCAACCCCCACTAACATAGCACGCCCCGCAGGGCAGGGGAAAACATTTGAGAGCCCCTGTATCCAATAAACAATCCATATTATTAAATAAATAAAATTAAAAAACAAGACAGAGGGAAAGAGGAGAGTACACACTTCAGAATTATTGGTAAACATCATCAAAATCAAAATATTGAATAATAAAACCCATAATAACAGTGGGACACTAACATCGAAATATTATGTCAAATCACTAACTATTTAAAACTAGTGACCCACCGATAGCTGAGTCACTGTGGAATCTAAAATTACAAATCAATAAGAAATCCACAGGGCTACATATTGCAACCGTTATCTAAGCACCTCATCTCCTCTAAAAATAGGAGGCACCCCTCAAAACAAATGCATGTTACCTCCATTTTTGGAGGAATCAAAAAAGGGGGTCATGGATGCATGTTACCTCTATGCATTCCTCCAAGGTTGGAAAATACAGAGGCTAAGGGGAGAGAGGAAAAAAATGCATGTTTTCTCCATCCATGCTTCCATAACAGTGGAAAAAGAAGGGGGGAAAAAAACCACACATGCCTTCCAATCCTATCTTGGAGGCATTGTGTTATAGACATAACAATTTGAAAAACACATGCATTAGGCTAAGGCATCCACTAACGTTTTGTAAAAAGCTTTTAATGAATATTAAGAGAAAATATTTCTTATGGTGCCATAGTACAGATATATTTACTTGTAGTATACAATATAAAGTAAAAGGAACCCACACAAATGGAATTCAATATTAACTATGGGGTCTATTCACGAAGCTGCCAAAGGATCTGGTCGTAGCTTCGGCCGATCCTTCGGCTAGCTTCGGCCCCAGGACCCCTTCGGTTCAGTAGAACCGAAGGGGTGCTGTACGGGCTATTCACAATAGCCCGGGAGAGTTTTTTTTTTTTCATTTTGTTTTTTTCAGGGTTTTTTTACAGCAGCAGAGCCGCCGGACAATAGGAAACTATTGGGCGGAGCTAGCTGTCACTGCTAGCTCCGCACAATTGTTTGCTATTTACTTTTGTAACTTTTTTCACTCTTTTTCTGTTCTGCTCGGTTCCTCTGAGGGACCGAGCAGAACAGCCGAGCCGAATGGCGCTCGGCGGCATTCGGCTATTCACTCACTGCTGTTCGGGATCTTTAAGAATAGCCCGAACAGCAGCGAGTAGCCTGCCGGAGGTTCGGCTCAGCCACCCGATGTACAGCTGATTTCAGCCGATGTACGGCTGAAATTAGCCGTACCAGCCTGAAGTGAATAGCCGAACAGTGTTCGGCTCACTTCAGGTCGGTCATACACTCGGCTGCCCTCGGCAGCTTCGTAAATAGACCCCTAATTGTTCCCTGGATCTCATGAGGCTCGTGGTAAAGGAAGAAAAGGCTCTTTTACAAAATATACATATGGACATGGATGTTTTTTTTAAAATCACTGGGTAAACAAATCAATACACAAGCCTATGAGGAGTTTGAGCACAGACTACAGAAAACCTTAAGTCAAATGGAGACAGAAATAATGGAAATTAAACATGTTAAATACTTGAGGGATGTACAAGATTATGAGACAGATATATAGTCTATGAATGGGGGCGTTGGCAGTCCTAATTTTATAAATCCCCCCGCTCAACTCTTAAAAAAGGTGGAAAGCATGTTAGCTTTGAATCATCTAGTGTAGCGGTCGCCAACCTTTCGGACCTCATGGACCACTAAATTCATAATTTTTAATCCCGCGGACCACTAATATGATTTTTTTTAAATATGTACAGTAGGTGCCGTACGCCCCGGCCCAGCAATAATATTAATTGTTTAATAATATTGTTTAATAATTGCCGTCATCTCACGGCTGGCTCCGGCCACTTGCACAGACAGATCTGACCAGACAGCCCAACTCTCCCGGACGCTCCGTGAGTCTCCCGCTATTAGATAGCAGCTCCCGGCCGCCCGGGAGAGAAACACTTTCTCCCAGAAATGTTTACGAGAAAGTTCGGCCGACCCGAAGCCGCACGAAGCAAGCCGATATACGGCTGAAATCAGCCGTACAAGCCTGAAGTGAATACCCGAACAGCGTTCGGCTCACTTTCCTTCGGGTCGTTTATTCACACGTGAAAAAGAACAAATTTATACAAAGCAATCTTATCTTATTTATGTATACACCCAAGATTAAAACAACTTTCACACATGTTTCAATTATATTACCTTTTAAAATATGTGACTCATGGGTAAATGTTTTGTGAATGTTGGATGAAAACATTTATAAATATACCCTGATGTGTTTTGTTGCTTTGGAAATCTTCCTTCTATAGTTTGTAATTGTCTACATACACAGGGGTTGTCCTTTTGATCCTCTTGTCTGACTGCTGATTTAAAACAACAGATTTTTTGCAGTAATGATTGTGACGTCATGTCACGTGACCTAAGCTGCCAAGGTTGGGGGCAAAGGAACTTTATTAATAAAAAAGTCATCTCATATAGGGCTATTTATACCGTATCACAATATTCAAAGCAAGGTTAGGAGGAGAAATACAAGTAACTGTTTTCTGTAAAATAAGTGATGCTAGGAGATGGGTGTTACTTAGGGCTCGCAACTTTTGTACCCACAGGCTCCCGTGATGATAATATGGTCCTTTTTAGAGTACTAGGTTCCTTCTTCAGGTATATTGATAGTTGTGTCAACATACCTGAAGAAGAACCAACTATCACTTTATTTAGGTATGTTGATAGCTGTGCAAATCTACCTAAAGTAGAACCAACTATCAATGTAACAATATTTTGGTCCATCTGTATCTGTTCATTTTAAACCAGGTAAACATGGTTCATTCTTTTATTGCTTGCTTGACTGATTGATGCTGTCTACTTATATATGGCAAGAAACAGGTATGTTATTCTGAAAACATTAATGTTATTTGGCAAAGCTCAGATGTACCTTAATAGATCACCTTTAGTGACATTTTTATGATTTTTATATAATTAGAAAGAGACCACATTTATTTGCATACTTAGCAGAGGCAGCTCGGTATGTGCCATACATGTTACCAATTTCAATTCAAAAGTGAAGTATTGTACTCTCAGAAGTAGGGATGAATCGATACCGATACCAGTATCGGTATCGGTGCCCAAGATCTCCCTCTGACCGGCAGTGCTGAGGGAGCATGGAGCTGGATTCCTTTCCAAACAGGAAGCCGGGCGGTGGATTATGACCCGTCTCATGGCTTCCTGATTGGTTAGGAAGCCAGGCTGCTTAGCAAGACGTGAAGCCAGCTTCCTAGCCAATCAGGAAGCTGGCCGTCATGTAATGACCTGACTCCCAGCGTCCTGATTGGTCAGAAAGCCAGGCTGCCTAGGAACAAGTGAAGCTAGCTTCCTAGCCAATCAGGAAGCTGGGAGGTGGATCATAACATGCCGCCCAGCTTCCTGATTTTCTAGGAAACCGGCTTCATGTGTCGCTAAGAAGCCTGGCTTCATGACCAATCAGGAAGCCGGACGTCACCTCATGACTCGCTGCCCGGCATCTTGACTGGTCAGGAAGCCAGGCAGCCTCTGAAGACGGTGTTCTTTCACCAGAACACCGGTTTCACAGGCAATTAGGAAGCCGGGCGACGGGTCATGATTCGCCTCCCGACTTCCTGATAATCGGGGCGCAATGCACTGGTACTCAGTATTGGCGAGTACCGAAAAACATATCGGTGCTTGTGCTCGATACCGAAAAAACGGTACCGGTGCATCCCTACTCAGAAGTTTTGGCTTCCCAGTTTGGGGGACAAACTTTTTTCAGTAAAACAGGTTTAGTGGTATATTGGAGAAGTATTTACCTTCTTCCTTACAAGGCGCACCTTTTATTTCAACGTTCATTCTTTTAACAAAGTCACTTTAAACAGTTTGCAAAAAAAAAAAATTAAATCCAAATGTAAGTTTCTTTTGAGTACCCATTGATTTTATGGGAATGTTTCCATTTAGCTGGATGATGTCCTGAACCTACAGAAAAAAAAGTATATTGTCTAAGAAAGGTTTCATTCCTTCAATTAAACGTTTATAGATTTTTTTTTGTTGCAAACAGTGCATTCAAAAATAAAAAGCGGCCATAGTGTACTTGGAAGGGCCAGAGTCATCATGGCTTCTAGGGAGGTGTGGAGGTGCTGTGTTTGTTGTGTAGCTCCCCTGTCTTCTCACAATAGTGTCACCCTGCACTAAGCGAGACTGTGCCTTTCTATTATTTTTATTAAATGCTTTATTGTTTAATTTATTGTATTTGTTATATTATATACACCCTTACAGCATGTTGTTAAAAATCTGCACTAAACACAGACTTGTTGGGAGAACACAAATATTTTTTTAGAAATAACGCTTTGGGGGACATTTATTGAGCAGTTGTATATCTAAAAATGTGTAAAAATAAAAAACAATTTCGCTAAACTTTGTGGGGAATTTATGAAAACTGGAGCACACAGAATTTGGTGTTGCTCATAGTAACCAATCAGCCGCTCTTTTCGGTTTGTTCAGCTAACCTTTGAAAATGAAAGATAGAAGCCGATTGATTGGCATGGGCAACTGCTCCAGATTCTGTCTGCTCAAGTTTTGATAAATGCCCCTCTTTTTGTGACCAAAACAATGAAAGTGATTGTACAGCTATATACTCAGTCCTTCCCCAACTGTAAGCACCTATTTAGCAATTTATTAATGCAGCTATTTCGTTTCTAAGAAACATAGGTCCAGTAAGTTATTGGCAAAATTACTGCATTAGTCAACCACCACTACGGTATGGAATAATTATTCTATAACCCTGATTATTCTATAAACCTGTATCCACTCTATAACTGACTCAGTACAAACTCCAGTACACATCTTTTGGTGTGCATTTGTGGGGGCATCAAGAATACAAATTGGGGGAAATTGATAAAACGTGTCTGAGACCAGTTCTACGACAATTGGCTTCCATCTTTAATTTTTTTCACATAGCACAAAGTTGAGATGCTCTTTATTATTTCCTCCAACTCCATTTTCACCTTTTGTAAGTGATTAGCATTTATTGTGGTAATGTAGAGGCGATGTACAGTATATGTGTGCATTTTCATGACTCGTTTTTATTAGGTCTGAATCCTACAAATTCAGAATTTTCTCCACAGGAAGTTTTTATTAGGCCTGAATCCTACAAATAGAAAATTTTCTCCACAGGAAATTCAGTCTGATACCGGGGCCCTGGATGTAAAGCAGGCTGTAAACGGCTACCCCCCTCCCTGTGATTCTGTGTAACACAATCACTAAACAGCTCTGCCTTTACACACAATACACTGTCAAGGGGGTTTGTCACTATAAATACTAATGCATGTTGAGAGAGAGAGCTCAGTTGTAATATACACACTTTGCTTGCAGAGCACAGAGTTGGCCATTTCCAAGAGGATATAAAGAGGAAAGCTAACAAAAAAATTAAATTTTGTGTACATATAAAGCAATTGCATATGCCTGCTTCATGTTCACTCTGTGTACATTGCTGGCATATGTTTTTTTTAAATTACCTCTGCAAAGGTGGACATGGACTTTAAGCACCTCTTCTAAAGGACCATAATAGCTAAATTGTTTGACTGTTTTTGTAGAATGTGATTCGCCCTATATCAGTCAAGTTCAAGACAGTTTTTTATTTTTTTTTCCCCTCTAGTGATGGTGTACTTTTGACAGTGTCCTGCAATTCTCTGTTGTGATCGGTTCTGTTTTTGAATGATGACTCAAAGGTTGCTCTTATGTTGTGGCAAACGGATTCCATGATCTGCACATGCACATTGTAAATCATCCTGTTATTTTGAGTGACACAGTTCTTGGAAATAGAAGCACAACTGCAGAATCAGAAAACACAAGTAGTGTAAACAATGGAAATTTGGTTGAGTAAATGTGCACAGTTAAATTCATCCATGATAAAACATCTCACATCTGTTTGCACATTCTTCTACAGTGACAAGCCAAATACATACAGAGAAAAAAAGCAATGTAGCTGTTATGAGAAAAGGCGGTAATACAACAAGAAAAAATAAGGAATAATGTCATTGTGATGATATCACATCTAATTTGCTCTAATGTGCCAAACCCATTCATTAGCTGCATTTAACTGAGCGCTGTGAAAGCACTGGGGATTTAAATGCCTTCTATGTTTAGATATGCAGATAGGAACTAATCACAGTGGGCTGTCTCCTCCTCCCCCTCTATCCTCTTTCACTCACAAGTTGTTCAGCAACTTTACACTTAGGAGGAGAGCAGAGTTGTGTAATACGTTGAACAACCTGAAAGCACAAACAAATACACCCACAGTCGACCAGATAATAAGATCACTTATTTCTGAAAACAGATTGTGTGGCTACTGCCAAATATATTTGGCCTGATTTGATTTGCTAAAGTGTGAAGTCAACACATGCAAATGGATAAAAAAGGGCTTCCCTTGCCATGATTAGATATTTTTAGTGAACATGGGCTACTTCACTGCAGGTCACACTTTAGTAAATCTAGCCCACTAAGGGGCTGATTTGTAAATCTTCTACCAAGTGTATAGCTGGGAGAATGCCATTTGCACAAAACTATTATTATTATTATTAATATTAATATACAGGATTTATATAGTTTGTGCAGTACTTTACAAAATGCAGAGAAACAGTTTAGTCACAATACAATTTCAATACAGGAGGGCCCTGCTTGTGTGAGCTTACAATCTAGTAGGAAGGACCAGTGATACAAAAGGTAATAATTGTGTGGGATGAGCTAATGGAAGAAGTAAAAGAACATTTATTATGTTGAGGTGGGATAGGCTTCCCTGAAGAGAAGAACTTTCAAGGATCACCTAAAGGTGGACAGTAGGAGATAAGCAGACAGATTGGGACAGGCAGTTCCAGAGGATGGGAGAGGCTTGGGAGAGGTCCGGGAGGTGAGCATGGGAGGAGGTGATGAGGTAGATGGAGAGCAGAAGGTCTTGAGAGAAACAGAGAGGACAGTATGGGTGATATTTTGGGATGAGGTTGGTGATGTAGCTGGAGGCAGAGTTTTGGATGGCTTTTGTATGTTCTTTGTTCTTTGTATGTTGTTGTTAGTATTTTGATTTTTTTTTTTGTAGGGCAAGTGAGAGCCAGTGGAAAGATTTGCAGAGAGGGGCGGTGGACGTTGAATAGTTGGTTAGGTGGATGAGTCTGTCAGCAGCATTTATAATAGACTGAAGGGGGGATAGCCTGTGTAGTGGTAGGCCAACAAAGAGGGAGTTCCAGAAGTTGAAGCGAGAGATTACAAGTGAGTGAATTAGAAGCTTTGCGCTAGATGGGGCCCATGAGCATTGTAAATTCCTATGATCTTCTATACAATGAATAAAGCTGGTCATACACTAGTAGATTTTCGTACAAACATTCAAACTGGAAAAGAATCTCATCAGAACATTCTATAATGCCACCAGAGATTCGCGAATGTTGTTAGAAATTTTCTTTGGTTTGATTTTGGAATTAATGGAGTTTCCCAAACCAAAACCACATTAACTGTTAGAATTTTGTTCATTAGTTCAAGAAAGTGTTTTCATCCCGCTCCTTTGTTTATTTTTCATTACTACAGCCAAAAATGATTGTCAATTTGACTCTATTAACTATCAGAAAATCAAAAGGCTGTTTAGAAAACACCTTTTTTCAAACAAAATTCTAATGTTATATGGTCAGCTTTAAGCTTCAGTCAGTGCCAGTTCACACTATAGCGTTGCGCTAAAGGTGCAGTATCTGTGAGATTAGTGTACGATATTTTACATTGCATGCTAGGTACACTGGTGTGTTGTGTATCCATTCATTCTGAATGGCTCCCCGATGCACCTCATGCTGTGTGCAGAAGGTTTATTCAGATCCTAGATGCAGCAGACTTCTATTTTTCTTACACAAAGGTAAACTTACTGCGTCTGAATGCATGTATTTGCCACAGACGCAGTAAAAAATCCCATTAAAAAATCATTAGATGTATATACTGTAAATGCATTTAAAAAAAACAAAAAAAAAACCTTAACTCCCTCCGGGCCGGCCGTAGTAAAAAAACGGCCGGCCAGGAGCTCTCTCGATCTGAGCGGGCGTCTCTAGACGTCCGCTCAGACACGCCCCCGGTGCGCGCGAGCGGGAAATGGGCGGAATTTAAAAACGGGCAGCGATGCCCGTTAATATACATGCGATCCGCCGGCTGTAGAGCCGGCCGATCGCATGTATGATTAAACTCATCTTATCACACGTGTTCAACTGCTCATGTGAATGAGACCTAAGAATCATTGCAGGTCCCACTGCTCTGATGAGGCTTTTTGGCAGATATCTACCAGTCTATGAACACCCTTATGTACCTTCCAATCAGCAAACAACATTTTGTGGAAGTTTCACCACAGAAGATAGGATTGATTTCCTTATTGAAAGTTACCCAGAAATCAGGGTCACGGAGCTGCTTTTCCCTGGAAGTGTCCCTTGACAGCATGGTATGTAGTGTCTATCTTTACAGTCCTGATTCTTTGCACCGGATTAAAGTGCCTAGCACTGCATGACCCCATCTCCCACACAGTCTCTTCCTCTTATATTTGTACCTTAATGTGGGGGAGTGATTTTAACCCTGGAAAGCCAGAGACTTATTTCAGTCCTTAAATATCCTTGCAGTTAGTGGCTGAAACCATGTTTTAAAAGTGTAGTTACATTTGTTATTGTCTTCTGCTGTCAAGCCTCATTATACCGTTTGTACAGATGGCTGAATCAATGCTTAATTTCTGTTTAAATAAGCCAATTTACTATGACACTCGCTGCCTTATTCAATAAAGAGTTTGTATTCCTAAATTCTAATTATTAGGGCAGTAAATGACACAAACCAATTAGAACTCTTTCTGCATAAGGCCCTTTCACACGCCGTTCCTGAAAAACTGACAGGCATACTTGATTGGAAGCTCGGTCTTAGACTATGGGGCGTCAGATCTGCGTCTGTTTATAGCCGATTACCCCGACCCAGACTAGGTCCCAAGAAAAAATTTTGGCCAGACCTGATTGTGACAGATTAGAGGGAATTTAATGTAAATGGGCACATGTCTGCTTACATCTGACTTCTCATAGACCTAACATGGGTCTGGTTAGTTCAGTTTTTTCCTACATCGCAAGAAGGAGTTTGAAAGGGGCCTAAGTCAGGCCAGTATAGGCTTCTATATTCTAATTGGCTGTTTTGCATTTAAAAACAGCATTTGCCAGAAGTTATTTTTTTTTGGCAAAAGAGACATGCAATGTTTCTTTTTCCCAAAAAAAAAAACAAATCATAACTGCTCCTAATATTTTCCATTTGGATTATACACTGCACAGCGCATGCACCATGCAGTGTCTGCTCGGTCTCTGCATGCTAAGAAAAGAGCCGGCGCCAAGGGTAATGTGCAGGGGTTACATCATGCACAGGGGTTACTTCGTCAGTGGCTGTGTAATGATCAAAGAAGAATGTTGTGGGACCCGGAAGATGTGGCAAGGTAGTGGCAGATAGGTCCAGATAGGTCCAGCCTGCAGTCGCTGCTCTGTCACCACTGGGGGAGGGTACTGTGTAAGCTAAGGGTGATTGTCAGCTCTCACGGGCAGGGCTCTCCTTACCATCTTGTCTTTAATTGTATTGTACCTGTAACGTCTTCCTTATATTGCACAGCACTATGAAAACTGTTGGCGCTGTATAAATCCTGTACAATAATAATAATGTGCACATATGTTGTGCATACGTGCACATTATGGTGAGAGCTTGCACACACACATTGGACATAGCAGGCAAATTATAAATAGCTTTATATGCCACTTGTTTTGGTAAACTTTTGTTCTTTTACTGTATTATTTTTTTTTGGCCATGGGGCTATTTATAAAAGCATTTTTGGACGGAGAATGTGTCAGTTTGCCATTTTTTATTTCATCATTTGCTACCACATTTACAACCACTTGTAGACATTGTTTTCTCATATTTTATTGAAAATAAAGTAAAAAGAGGTGTACAAACACTTTGAGAACACAAGTTTGCAACGTTAGCACTCACTCAGATAGTAATACACACAATTACTTTTAAATTAGCCACGCCTTCTTCCGTCTGAGTTAGCCAGGTGTGTTTGACTTTTAACCAAAAATATTTTTCTTTAAAATACATAGAGCTGCAGCTAACGATTATTTTCAAAATCGATTAGTTAGCCGATTATTAAGTTCGATTAATGGGTTAATCGGAACAGCACTTTTCTTCAAAATGTTCCAAGACCATATCACTCTTTGTACTCCGTCAGCCCTTTATAAACGTGGCAGTAAATGGATGGCTTAAAAGTTCCCAAAAGTTGCAAATGGTGATTGGGTACAAATTTGATAGTGCTTATTCTTTCATAAATAGGCCCCCACTTCTTTAGGATAAGAACACTTGTGAATTCCCAGCAAATTATTGACTTTTACCCCAACTGGTTGGTGGGTGTTTGCTTCTGTACCTCAAGGTGACAGAAGGGACATTTTGAGCATTTTATAACTCCCATGGGTGATGTAAGCAAAAATGCAACACTTGACAGATTTTACTCTGGTAGGCTTATTCAATAAAGAGTGCAGATTCTTCAAATTCTTAAATGCTTATCGAAACCAATCAGGATTAATTTTTTTCTGGACTTCTTTTGCAGAGTGAATTCTGATTGGTAATTAGATTGGAATTAGCTCTTCTGCATTGAATACAGGATATTATTGTCTAACTGTGCACTTTACATGCAGTGCAGGGACAGAAACCCTGTTTAGGATATCCATTTCTCATAACATATAAACTGCACTTTGAAAAACCACAAGTCATTTTGACTATTTGTTTTCACCACACAGATATGGAGGAGGCCTAATGAATGCAGGCGTTTGGGAGTGCAATGTTAAGGTACATGCAACCATATAGAACTAAACCATTGAATAAATGGTCAATTTCCCATGTGTGATTATCATGAGGCTTCCTTCTGTGCTAAGCTGCTCAGGCGTGAACACATCTTCCTAGCTGGTCATGGATATCAAAGAATAGTGGGTTGTACATGCACGATCTCTGATTGCCTTATGATATCTTTTGGCCCTGCCTCTACCGCAATAAAAAGAACACTTGCAGTGGAAACAAATTCAGGTGCAGATTTCCTTACCTTTACAACCACTTTACCCCTGAGAGGGGCTGTTGAGGACTTCTCAATCGACATTAGTTCATCATCCAGTCTGGCCAAAAATTGACAAATCAGGAGACTATTATTTGTCTCTGGACAGCGTAAGGAAAGCTGGGAATAGCTGATTTACTAACAGAGTTGAGAATCATAATACAATAAATTGTGTGAATATTCACTTCAATGATCCAATCATGTGGAAAGCAAATTCTTGTTCACCTTTTTCATCTGCATATGACTGGGTATTCAAAGTAAACAGGAATTAGCTTTTTAACATGACTGGATAATTGAAGAGAATATTCACACAATTTGTTGTTCGAAAATTCACTACTACTTTAGTAACTCAGCCCAATGGTCTCTGTCTACAACCAATGCAGATATCCCATCAAACACCTAACCGGTATATCCCCTGTTGTCTCTTGGTGGGTGCTGCAGTGAAATAGTGTAAGGTGTAGTAAATATTACACAAAGAGTAAGCCACGAGCACACCAAATTCTTCATCATCAAAATGCCTTTATTGATTTTGGTTGATCAAAAAAAAAAATCAGGAGAAAAGCAACAGTTCGGGACCGCGCAGGGTCCCTTCATTAGCCAATGTCATCAATCATATTATAGGCATTTTGATGATGAAGAACTTGATGTGCTGGTGACTTGCTCCCTCTGTCTGCAACCAATCACAAACCAACTTTTATTTCCCCACTGTCATTTCCAGTGGAGATGTGAATCTAATTGCACAATATGAGGCAGCATTGACAGTCTGAAACAAGCCTTCTTATAGATATTCAGATAAGACCAATAAAGCCCAATACAAGTACCTTGTTAAGCTTTTTCACTGTGTCGGCACAAGAATATACCTAGATGTGGGCTGTGCTGTCTAGTAATGTGCATCCCTGACATGAAAAGAAAGATCACGGTGACATGAAAAGAAAGATCACAGTCTTGCAGAGCAGAGTGAGGCACTGCAGAAATATGCTTCATTTTTAATGCTGCCATTGCCAAGTGAGCAGCAATGGAAAAAGACTGAGTTTGACGCCTTTATTTAATGCTCCAACATTTTTGTAGAGAACAGCCAATCAGATACAAAGAAACAGCGTAAAGTCAGTGATCCCCACACCTCCCTTTTCCTAAACACTGCAGAGATTTACTCAACATGGCAGTGTCCAGAGTGAATTTATTGTGAAGCTGTAACATTTATCCTGGCATTGATAGACAAATATGATGCTTTGTCTAATTATTGGATTGCTGGATGTCCAAGTGTTCTTCTGTAGGTGAAAGATTCTCTTTACACTAGCATCATTTAAAATGATTTTGTACTAGTATTTTCTATGTATGTGTGTGGATATAAAATGTAAAGGATGACTACAATAAATGCAGGCAGTAGATATAAACAGTTATAAATAAAGGAACGATACAGACCTAAAAGCTGTCTGTCCTCTTGATAATAAAATATGGAGCTTAAGAGAAAATGATAATGCAGCGCCTACAGAAATGAACTTTTTCTGCTCCTTCTTTACTCCTGCACCTTTTTTTTTCCAGGTCAGCCAAAGCATGCCTACCCTGAAACACTGATTTGACTAAGGAACTGTGCTGGTTTATAACCTGATTTGATTAGGGGTCTGTACTGGTATACAACCTGAATTGACTAGGGGGTCTGTGCTCATATATGACCTTCTGATACAAAACCCCCTAACAAATCTGGAAAAAATCCTGCATGAATAGTGTGCCTTAAAAAAAAGTGTATGTTATCCACAGCCGCCAATCAGCTTCCAATTGTCAATTCTGCACTCCAGGTGTAAAAATTAAGCAAGGATTCAGACTGGTTACTATAGGCAACCAATAAAGTTCTGTTAAGCAACTTTCTGCAGCTACAGGATTGTCCAGGGATACTTCACATTTGTGTATTAACAACTGCAGGTGAATTTTTTAAAGTGAAGTTAAAGCTGAACTCACAAAAACGTTCATGTTTAATATATATCCCAACAGCCTCAAAAGATATAAATCCACTTGTATGCACCAAACGCCTTTTGCAAACCCATTTATTACCTTGCAGAATTTGCAGTGACATCCTCACTGTGGTGCACATAGCCGGCATGGAGAGCAGGCTATGGAGGGTCCCAACAGATCCACATAGTACATTCTGCCT
This sequence comes from Nanorana parkeri, assembly GCF_000935625.1. Taxonomy (NCBI): domain Eukaryota; kingdom Metazoa; phylum Chordata; class Amphibia; order Anura; family Dicroglossidae; genus Nanorana; species Nanorana parkeri. The sequence goes on from NW_017306304.1 coordinate 1,519,492, forward strand.
GCAGAAAACTACAGAGGGTGGAGACAAGACCATTCACTCTGCACAAGGAGAAAGAGCAGCAGTGACTGGTCTTTCTTACAGGAAGCTCCTGCACACAAAAAAAAACAAAAGTTTCATGCTGTTGTGCACAGATTCAGAAAATAAACACAAACCACATTAAGAGTCAAGCAACTACACATGCCTCTTGTATTTAGGCAATGTTCTCTTATCCTGGAGTTCAGCTTTAAGTGATTATTGTTCTAAAGAACATGCCTACTAGTGAACTGCAGGATAAGTGCACCCATGCAGATGCATACAGGAATTAGGGGGCGCAGAATAAATAAAACAGTCAATTTCTCATAGGTGGTAATTATGCACCATTATAAGTTAAACCGCCAAAGAGTGCATGAGACCATATTAACCTCATTCAGCATCATAAGCAACATAGTGCTGTAACCCATAGCAAATATAAAGTTCTGATAGCTGTAGCAACACATCATCACTAAGCCATTTCCTAAATCCTGATTATGTAAAGAATAAATATTTATACAGTCTTACAAATACTAAACATGGTTAAGTACTGCAGCCATTTAAAGTGCAAGAAAAAAGATTTAAAGAAAAAATGCAGTTTACCAGTCCTCAGCTGTGATGGCTGTATTAGTTTTCCTCTATCAGCCTTTTTTTCCATTATTATTTCCTGACTATCCTGCTGCCTGTAACACACCTCCAGCTGTAGGGTGAAAACTCTCACTCACTGCACTGTATCTAAGGAGGCACAGCGTTGTCACCCCAGACTAGACTACAGAACAGCTCCTCCTCATACAGAGAAGTTGTTCTGCTGTCCACAGAGTGAACTAGAACAATGCTAACTCATAACAGTCAGCAGAGGACGAGAGCACAGGAAGATACCAGCTCATATGAACTCTGGCAGGATCAACAGGCATTGTTTGTACTTGCTGAACAAATATAACTGAAGTCCATTGTTAGAGGGTTTTTATTTCAAAAATTAAAAAACAGCAAATGAAAAAAAATAGTACCAAGTACAATATAATCACATTTTCAGAGAGCATGCAGAAACATTCGCAGCACTTCTCTTTGGGTGTCTCGTGTCCAGCTTGGTCTTGTGTGTTTGAAAGGGTATTAGTCTGACTTCCAGCATGCTGCCAGCTAGGGAAGCAAATGTTTGTCAGATGCTGCAAAGTCACATTTTACCTTGGATGTATTTTCATGCGTTTACCAAGAATTTGCAAAGCATTTTGATTAAATTCCAAACTTTGACAACAGCAATGGGCTCAGATGAGTGCAAACACAAAGAAGAAGAAAAAACACGCAGCAGTACAAAACACGTGTGATTTTCCCGACTTACAAAATTGGAAGCATTTTGACATTTTGGGACCATTACAGTGTCGTCGGGCGCATCAGAAATGCAGTAATGTGCTCAGTATTTGCAAACTCCTGCTTCACACTTTTATTTTAATTGACATTACTGGTTCATATTATTTCAAGCGACATAACAAGTTCAAAATATTTCAGCTGACAAAACTGGTTCATTTTATTTCAAGTGACAAAACCGGTTGATTTTTATTTCAAGTGACATATAACCGGCTCATCCGCATATGAATGGAAATAAGTCAATAAATGCATAATGTAACTTCACATCCACAGCATAATTTACGTGTGCTCTGTAGATAAGGAACTGAGAGCATGCACTCTGCTAGTCAGTGTACAAAGGATTAGTCAGCACGTAGAACAATATAGAGCATAATCTCCAGTCACTTCTTGTGTGCTGCTTGGCTAGAACATAGCACCAGGCTGGGTGTCAGTTCATAAGATAGCAGCTAATATTTCCCTTTTGTATTCGTTGTGACATTCCTAGGAGAAGGAAATTAATAACAGAGATCCATTTCATAGTCTGACAGATAGATGGCACCCAGGATCTCATGCTGAGCCCCCAGCCATCCGCTTGTCTCCCGGGAATTGAAAAGAATATGAAGCTTCTATCCCAACCTCATGCTATAATTAAGCACATTCACACCGCGATCGCTGGAGGAATCGCGACATAGATGACATGCTTGCATGGGATTCGTTTATTTAATACATGAAGTGGCTGCTTTTCGTGTGTTTAGTCAACATACTTGAACGGCCGAGATTATACAGCCTAATATATCATATGAGAAGTCGTTGTTGCAATTTATGTGATCTATGGGGAATGTGAAGGTCCTGTTCCTAGGAAGGTCACAGATGTTAATAGGACAATGTTCAGAGATTTAAATTATGTACAGGACAGGAGAAGAGGGAGATACAACGCAGGCGTTAATGTATATCCACTTATTAAAGGGACAATTATTAGGGGAAACCCACCATTCATAGTTGTTTTATTACAAGTCCCCTGAATTTATTTGTTATGCCGCTATTTATTTAAATACAAACTGCCAGGAGTCATTCAAATTTGTTATTTATTAGCAAGACATCAATAAAAGAAAAAATACCCGTGAAAAGTTGATGAAATGAAATGTTTACTATCTTCTTCCTGTAAATAATAAAACTAGTTGACCTAGCACAGTAATGTTGTATGGGATTTATCCGATCTGTGACGTAAGCCGTGTACACCAGACCAACAAAGACCACTTGTCCATATATCATATTTTTATTATGGATCTGTACAGGCATTTACAAGCAGCAGCAAATTGAAGATCATAATTCTGTATTCGGCTGAGACAGTCTGTTATTCCGTGATACAGTTCAAAACTGGACAGGAGAAAAGCTGCTGCAGGCGGAAATAAAAACATTCACAATCACTATTATAAGTAGCAAAAAATGACAGTCCTTAAAACTCCATAAAATGAAAAATAATGTATGGAATATGCAATGCTTGATTCAAATATATATACTAACATACAAATAATGTATGGAATAAGCAATGCCTGATTAAAAAAGAACATATATAAAATATATATTGATTTTTTTTTTATGTATAAAGAGTAA
>NW_017306304.1:1522520-1523306 GCF_000935625.1 Nanorana parkeri
AAATATATATATTCTATTATGTTGTTGTATCTGCCCTGCTTCAGATGTCACAAATGCATCTATAGCACATTAATTAAAATACAGCATATAGCAGACTGAACTACCTAATAGTGCTTAATACATTCATATACCTCACTTACCTTCTATTGCCCCGTCGTGCATCAGATGTTCTCCATGCATGTTGCTTACAAAATAAAGACAGCATACCAAAGCAGTATTCAATAGTAGAGGTAGCCCAAATCAAGAGCCAGTTGGTCCATCTGAGGAGTGGGTATTTGCTGGAATGCGTTCTTGTCTGCAGTCTTGGCACAGACCCCACCTCTGACCTCCACTCTGGGGGCTTCATTCTTTTAGGTCGGAGAAAAACATGCTAAGGAGTTCTTGATTGATTAAAAAATAAATATGTGAAAATAAAAGCAGCCAGCCTTTTTCAGAGGAATATCTGGAATGGTGAGTGTTCAGGTGCGCCCTGTGTAATTCATGCGTGTGAGTGCTAACGTTACTACCGTGGAGCAGGGGTGGCACATTATTCCCAGTGTTGGTCCTGTCGGTATTGAGCCATCTCCTGATTCTTGTCACCCTCTCCCTGGGATGTGTATTGAGACCTAGACACCTTTGTTTATTCAACTTGTACAGGGCGGTTAATACAGTCTTCATTATCTGCCCTTTTTATATAGACTCAGTACAAAGGACCAAGCGCCTTTCTGATAATAACGTCAAGGGTTTATTAACCAGAAGAAGGGGGGGGGGGGGAGCTTTATAAAGCACTTTTTTTTTTTCTCATAA
>NW_017306304.1:1523371-1525603 GCF_000935625.1 Nanorana parkeri
ATAGTGTATGGTTAATAAACGCGAGAAAGGAGGGGGGGGGGGGGAGCTTTATAAAGGACATGTTTGTTTTATCATTAATTTTTGACTGCCAGCTCTGTCCTTTGCAACCCTCTTGATGTCCCTCAAAGAAAATACCCAATATTTAACTTCACACCTCACAGAATAATACAAATCTGACAGAACTGGATGAATGTTCCCTTGTGCTATAGAACACAAATGTGAAAATACACGTAGGGAACTTACTGAAGTCAAACACAAAGTCTAAAGGGGATGAATTGCTGTAGGAATATGTTTTGCATTGCATTCTCTTACAGCAAGTTTATTAGAATCTATTATTTTGGTTTTCCAGATAAATACATGTGTCCCAACTTTTTATTCATGAATGCAGTATCCCATAGCAACCAATTGGATTGTATTTTGTACTGGGTGGACATTAGCAGACTGGACTCTGATTGGGTTTGTCTATTTGCTACTGCAATTAACAATGTTTAGAATTCCCCATTAAATAATGCCCATTTTCTCTAGGCCACTTACTTTAGTAAGTTAGAACCTCTGTGAGTATAGCATATAATCCTACATTATTCTACCCTGTCATTTTTCTAAATAGACTCTGCAGCTTTCAAGTATCTATCTATTTATCTATCTATCTATCGATCGATCTATCTTTTTCCCTCCAACTGGAATATTTTAAGATAATACAGTCAAAAGCGACTCCCTTAGCAGATTAAATCCCCAAAATGTACAAAAATTTGCAGTATCTAAAATATAAATATGCATATTTCCTCAACAGACAATTGATTTACTCTCACTTAATAAAATTAAATACAATTATTAAGTAAGACAATTGGAAATAAAGCAAAAGAACTGGTACCTAAGTGGACATTTTCCGGGCGCAGGTTATTCTTGTGGATTGGGGATAAGTACATAAGAAGCAAATAAATCATGAAAGAGAAATAAGATCAGTGCACTCACCAGTAATAACTGTTGACACGTTGGAATAAATCGATTAGGAAAGTGGAACCGAAGTCCAGCCCAGACCGCCAAAGACAATGAACCAAGCCCCCATTTCACAGAATAGAAAGATGTTTTCAACCCTATTATCCCATCCATCCTGAAGGATTAGAAATGCTGTAGGAATATGTTTTGCATTGCATTCTACAGCAAGTTTATTAGAACCTCTTAACCGCCCGGGTTTTATGGGAATCATACAAGAATGAGTGCAGCTCAGCGTTTGGTAGCAGCAAAGTCTTGTTATCTCCCCAAGGATTCTTTCTTAAGTCTGAGCACCTTTTATCCACCCCCTATACGAATGACTGCCAAACATTCAATGAAAAAAAAAAGGAGTAATGAGTGATCCCAATACACAAGTCTGTCTGCCCCGGCCTTTCCTCTCCCCTAAATACAAGGCAGAGGCAGCAGCCAGGGTTACTTGTCTTTGCACTGCCACATGGCACCCACACTTACCAAAGTCCACAAGGGATTGTACAAAGGCGCTGAATAAGGTTGGAAAGGGGATCAGATCATGTTTTAGTGCTAGGAAATAACCTTGCATGGAATAATGGTCTCCAGGATGGATGGATTACACAGAGCTGGGGATATCTCAAGAAGACACATTACCGAGATCGGTTTGTATTATCAAAGCCAATATTCACACACTATACTATAACTTTGCTTTATTTCATACATTTATGCAAACCGCTTGTGCTATCTATAGACATCAAATTATATTTTCCTGTATACATACATACAGTCTGTACAAATAAACCACACTCTTGCAAATGCTATAAGCATGAGAATATTTGTACAGAACTGTCTGCTTAAAAGGCACTGTGCAAAACCAGCCACCTATTCACTAAATACAATTAATTGTGTATATGTACTGTAGAACAGTACATTATTGTAAGCAGAAATTTGGGAATTTACTTATAAATTATTTTGATTCAATTATTAATAAAGAAAACACTTCTTTTATGTTATGATTGTGCACACACACAACACGCACTCACACACATACATATAATTATTTTATTAGACTGCAGGGAGGCCTTTTGTTTCCCAAAGAGGTAAGTTTATTGTTAAAGCGGCATCGTTTCCTTTTTTTGCCAAATATTATAACAATACATTAAAGTTCATTTTTACAACGGGATTGTTCACTGATATGTCAACCAGTTTTACGGAAATCCAACAAATAAATAATTACATGAGTAGATGCACAAGTCCAGCGTTTGCGTT
>NW_017306304.1:1525627-1533151 GCF_000935625.1 Nanorana parkeri
ATTTACTTAAAATAATATTATTAATAAGATAATAAAAAAAAAAAAAGAATGCAAATAAAAATTTTAAGTTACATTTTTTTTTCTGTTTCAGTAAACAGCAGAGCACCCAGCAGAGGTACTATTCTATACTGATGCACACAATTAATAAGGTCGGGGATACAGTGTTAATTTTGCTATGTACATCATTCCCCCCTTTCCCAGGCGGAGGCAAGTTTAAATTTGGCTCCTTTTTGCATGCTTTGTGAAAGCCCGGTGCATATTAACACTGTAAAGTTATGACCAACAACTGCGTTTTATAAAATTATTTTTGACATTTCAATATATACATCCTTTCAGTCCGTTCCTGTTTTCTTTTAACAATGCTAAAAAAAAAAATTACAAGCTTATAGTAACTTTAAACTGTAATATCCAGTCAAATGTGTCCATATATATGGATTTATCAGCGTCCTGTGACTGATAATACATTCAAAGAAGTGGCTGTAGGCCATCCCTTGAAAACAAGACACATTTCATTTTTTTTTTTTGCACTTTGCTTTCCTTTCGGTTCCTCACTTTTTTAGTGTCCAGATAGGTAAAGTCTTTGTAGAAAGGATGGTTCCCATAAGGTATATTTACACATGCACATTGTATATATCAGACAGGCCTGTCCACAGCATACTGGCACGCACTGAGATTTGATCCTGGGTTCTGAACACTAGCATATCCAAAACTAGAGTGCTGTTTGGCTTTGAGTCTAAGGCTTGCCAGGCTGGAGTTACATGTGTCCCTGTAGACATAGGGGGGTGTTGGAGGGGCATAGGGGCAGGCTGACGTTGGCACGGCTGAATTCAGAGAGGGGTTGCTCAAGTTGTTCAGATTATTCAAGCTGTTGAGACTGGAGCCTGGCACCCCAGTGACTGCAGAGGGCACCATGCTGGAGGACATGCTCATGGAGGAGATGGAGTTGGGTGAGGAGAACATGCTCTGTGAGGACAGGGGGTTGACATTCATAGAGTTGAAGAAAGGGAAGCTCTTGGTGGAGAGAGAAGCCGAAGTCAACCCTTTGGCTGCCCAGTTGTTGTAGGAGTAGCTTGGGTACATGTCTTCGTAGGGTTGCATGAGCCCATTGAACTGAGGCCCAAAGCCATTCTTACACAGCTCAGCCTGCTGGTTCCTCTCCCTCTTTCTCCATTTAGCTCTGCGGTTCTTGAACCAAACCTGCAAGCAAAGAGAAAAGCAGGTCAGCAGGGTCACATACATGTAACACCAAAGACTCGTGCAAAACATGGACCATCTGCATGCTGATACACAGAGCTGCCACCCCGTATTAAATCACAGTACATAAAAATCTGTCACACTACTCATGTTGCTGAGTGTGACAGCAGAGCTACAGGTCACTGTGAGAGGCCTTCTCATAAATCAGAACAGCATATGAAGATTATCAGACCTACCATTCAGTAAAATGTCCACATAGACCTACAAAATGCAGTTTTATTTTAACCAACATGCAACGTAATTGAATATTAAGGGAGTCTGCACATTACAGCATGCCCAATGCCAAGGTATACTGAGATTAGAACAATAGCAGCTGCCCGTCCAAAGATCTTAGCACCTGGCATTGCACATCCTGACTGTGGGTACATTTGTCGTGACCACACCAATACATGATCAGACTGTTGCAACACTTTGATGCAATTGATTGCATTATACCACCGCACATGTCTATCAATTAATTCTGTAATTCAAATTTAAGAAAAACTATCCCCTGAACCTGTTCGGGCACTTGAAGTGGATACCGGGTAGAGTAGAATAATGAGGCTGATTTACTAAGCAGTTGAGAATCTTCGCACAGTAATTTGTGTAAATATTCACTTCAATTATCCAATCATGGGAAAAGCAAATTCCTATTTACCTATTTCATCTGCACATGACTGTATAGTTGAAGAGAATGTTTGCATTTTTCTTGTTTGAACATTCTCAACTCCCTTAGTAAATCAGCCCCAGCATGTTAACAAATCTAAAGTAAATCAACACACCATGCAAAGTTATATAGATACTGTCCGCACATCTCTGAAGATCATTTACTAAAGGGGCCATTTTAACTTTAATCTTGCAAGACATTGTTAGCTGCAAACGCTTAAAACAAAAAAAGAAATGATGGCAGACAACACAACGTCAGTGGCCTATGAAGACAATTAATAATTTAGCAATTCGCACGATTAATTGCACTTATATGGCTTATTTATGAAACATTTATTAGACTTTAGTCCTCGATTTTCTTCCGTTGTCTATTTTATTCCTTTTAGTGCGATTGGAGATGAAGTGAAAACTGTGAATATTGCAGTATATTAGAGCTATAATGTATCCCCCCTTTGCACAAGCCTTCCATAAAGAATACATGTCTCCCTGTAAAATAAAAACTTACGGGGCTATTCACAAAAGGGTGAAGAGATTGGAGAAGGCAGGAGAAGTGAACAATCTAGGACAACGAACATAGCTGATATGGAAAAACTCTCCAATTCAGCTATTTTGTCCTAGATTGTTCACTTCTCCTGCCTTATCCAAACTCTTCACCCTTTTGTGAATAACCCCCTTAGTCATTTTCTGTTTGAGTGAACCGACAGCGCCAAGGCAGCAGAGAGTCGTTATTCAAGTGAATATTAGAACAAATGTTTGCTATGAAAGCTCCAGAGAGTTTCCCCGTGCTAATCTGCAACAACTGAGGACAACTTGTGACCCAACTTGTGCTCCTTGGATGCTTGGAGCTGAATGAAATCCCTTAGCCCTCACTACAGACAATGGAGGAGCGTGGAGAAATGTTCAATCCACATCCTGGGTGTCTGAATTGTCAGCCACCCTCCTGCCGACACAAATTGTGTATTGGAGAAGTCCCTGAGTCTCCCTGTTTACACACATCATGTTGTACATTACAGATCGCTGTTAACTGTACCATTAATCCCCCGCACTCCATTGACAAGAACCACATTAGGCAGCCTTTTAAGATTTCCAAAACGTTGCTAATTTGAGCTGAAGAGATATCAACGACCCACCTAGATAATGCCTGATTCCAATCTACTAAAGCAAATGCCTTGCAAACAGATAAAGCCATAGATTACAGAAATAGAGGCCATTTACTAAATAGACTTGATTAAAAAAAAAAGGTTAACTCTGCAAAGTGAATGTTCACTAATATAGAAAGCCATCAATTAAAATATCCAAGTATAAGGCTAATAAAATAGCACTTTTGTTTGGCGTGATTGGTAATTGAATTTTTATTTCAATTCATAGTTAATCTTGATTGTATTCACTAAGTGAGCATTTATTTTATTCATTCTCTACTTTCATAAATCAACCCTATTTTTATATTGGCCCTGCAAACCCGTTTTTGCAATTTTGCATTGGGCCTGTATTTGCTTTCAATTTCTGTTAAATTCAGCTTGTGTAGTAGTAATCACCACAATTACTCTATATTGTCTGGATATTGTCGCACCTGTATTTTGCATTACATTTCAAGATTTTATAGGGGAGCTGCCATTAGAAAAGGTCCATGCATATATAAAATTATTATTTTGGACCGTTTTTTGGGGAATTTGTAGAATTTCTTTATGGCATCATGAATCTGTAAATAGGTATTTATCTTTTATGGGGCATGTATTATTGTAGGTCTTGAGGAAGGTTACTCATAATATTGTTTCCAAACTTTACAACGATTGCTGTGTTAATATTTGCTGCTACTTTGCCCCCTGAAACAAATGACTTCACCGACAAAGTTTGGCCACGTTGTGTTCAAGGCTGTTTTTATATGTAAGTCGAGTTTTAAGTGCTATAAATCTTATCTTCCCCAAAGCCAGAGATTATGGGCAAGTCCCAGGTTGGGTTTGTTCAGCAAGCCCTTGAAACCAGTCTAGCTCTGCTAAAGTATCATTGGCCAGACATATATTGATATTCCTCTCCCTTTGAACGTGTGTAAGATTACAAATATCAGTTTTAAGCAGTAAAATTCCCATATGGTGGAAGCAATCCAGCCGTTCTCCCCCAAGAGACAACTTAAAGAGAATTTTACATGTCCGAATCCCACATCATTATGAACTTCTGCTGCTGGCACAGATGTTAGCAAACGCTTTAATTACATCTATACAGTATACAGCAGATTTTAGAAACCGAGCCCTGCCTGCTATAACATGGGGTTCATTTTATGTCCTGAGCTGTTGTGATTACCTATATTTATGGCATATTGCTACACATGATTACATATTTTACTGCGTCCAAATGGACATTTAAACCTCTGGAATAGAGTGTTAAAATAACTAGAGGGCACAAGGAAAATGTGGCATCCATTGAAGTGGTTTTAGTACATTCATGCTCATCAAATGCAGCTGTAAATATTAATTTTTTTATGCTATAGGGGAAAATAATATCTTATGTATGTGTGTAATAATATATACACACAGACATATATGTATGTATATATGCACAAATGTATACATGTTATATGTATGTATGTGTGTGTGTATATATATCTATATAGATCTATGTATATATTTAAATATATAAAGTTACATAGTAGGTAAGGTACAAAGGTCCATCTAGTCATCTGTGTGGTGTGTTCGTCTGTATATACTTGGCTCTAGTAGTTCCCATGTGTGTGTATTTACACAATCATTACACAGTCATTGTGCCATTTCTTTCTTTCTTTCTTTCTTTCAGAACATCTTTTATGTTTGCTTCTTTATTTGCACACATGGCATAGGAGTGGGGTATATACTCACACATCTAGTCTATCATCCAGAATAGGTGATTGCCCAGAAGAAGTTGCAAAACGATATTAAAGGCTTGTGCTCTATCTAATAAAAGTGACCATTTAAAACTGACTAAACACAGCATCTGACCCAGAAGTAGTACTTACTCTGACTCTGGCCTCGGTGAGGTTGGTCCACACAGCGATCTCCTCCCTGGTGGACATGTCAGGGTAGCGGTTCCTCTGGAAGGTGGCCTCTAACTCCTGGAGCTGTTGGCTGGTGAAGTGCGTCCTCTGCCTCCTCTGTCTCTTCTTCTTGGAGGGGTCATCAGTGCTGGAATCGTCATTTTTACTTTGGTGATTTTTATCCTTATCTGCAGACACAGAGAGCACATGTGACATTGTGGTTATAATTTCAGTCCCAGCAGTAAAAGAGCGGTGCAAATACAAATGTGAATTAAAGCAAACAGCAGCTAATGAGATTTGCCCTCTTGGCCTGGCGTGGCACCCAGAGGGTTCTCCTACAAATCCTGCAAATCCCCCATAGCTGTGATTAGAAGCCCCCTGGATCCCAGACCAGGGCACAAATGCTACACCGATTTCTGAAAACACAATAACCTGCTCCCCTCACAAAGGTTTGCTTGAATAAATAAACAGCATTGTGCCAGAATATTGCAGGTGCAGTTAGAAATGGCCCTGGTGTCACCCAGCATAGTCAAACAAAGCTCATGGCAGGCTCCTTCTGCACTTTCATTTAGCTGGAGTCATTGTGATGTGTTTATTGCGCCCAGGTAATCCTTACTAATTTATTTCAGCCAATTATCTGCACTGCTGCAGGTTTTTTCCCCCCTTCTTCTACCCTAAGGAGACACAAAGCAGTATACTCTGAGTCAGATCCCTGAGGAGCTGCCATACTCTGAGAATTAGGTAAGTCATTATTTAAGACAAGTTCTAGTAATGAAGGTTATCTATTAATACTGATCAGACTGCGGCGGTAGAGTTGGATGTTGAACAATTGTGATGTCTAAAATAACCAAAGGAGGTTAAAAATACCGGGGTGAGCACATTGGCTATTGCCATGATGGTAAATCAGAGTTATATGTTCCTGTATCTACGTAGTAAAATGTATCAGATTTACAAGCAGAACACAGAAATGATAACAGGTTTGTCATATTTTTGCAGGAGATAAAAAAATGGACATTAGTCCACACATGAGCTAAGGCTGTGTGTGGTCGGGGCCGACTCTTACCTGTAGCTTCTGGACTGGAGGTGTCTGAAATGGTATGGACCTCCAACCGTTGCTTACACTCCACAGAGCGCTGGCCCAGGGAGGAAGCCATAGAGACCAGGGTCACCGCCTGATGATGGGAAGAGGCTGAAGCCAGCTTATTCCCGTTCAAATGATCCAAATGTAAAGGGTCTTTCATAGAGTTCATCGATAAAAGTGTGTGTATTAGAGAGCAGACTTCCAAAAAAAAAAAAATATCAAAGTCAGAGAAGTAAAAAAAAAAAATCTGTGGTGGACAAAAACTCCTTTATAGCTTGCAATGAAATTCAATTCCACTGTGTGTCCAACTGGTGGCACCAGAATCTAGCAGAAGGTCTAAGCGGCGACTGCTGCACAGGCTTGGTGGAATAGCTTCAGCAAGTCACTTGTTAAGTGCAGGCTTAAGGAGCCTTACTTTTAAGTCCTGCTGAGTCCACTATAGTCATTAGGCAGGTATTATTTTCTGCTCCTGCTCCTCTATGCTGCAGGAGACCCTAGAAATCAGGCAGAATGCTTCCTTTAGTGATCTAGCAGGCAGTGCATCTTATAGCTGGGGAGACACATGAGGGCTGCTCTATGAGCTGTCAGTGGGGTGTAACACCTCGGTATTCAGCAGCTTTAGCAGGAGATGCTGGTCCCGTTCTAGTTCAGAGCTGCACTTTCACAAGTGACAATGGAGATTCGGCAAAGGCTCAGTCGCTTCCCTGTTTGACTAACATCTTAAAACCAGAGATTTGTCCTACCCAGATGTGTGACGTCAGCCCCACATTGTTCCCCCCTCCCTTCCCCGCTGCCTGCACACCCAGAGCTGCGCGTCACGGCCAATCACGGGCGCGCTCTGCTCGCCGCACATTGACACAAGCCCAATGGACGGGTCTACCGTAATTATAGACACCAATCCGCCCTAGACCAGGAGACCAGGGCGGGCCTGCAGCGTTGTTTCTTCATACAGAATTGTCAATGCATCCAGGCTGAGCCAAGATAAGGCTATGGGCAAGCTCCCCGAACCAAAAGAGGATTTTCCAGGCAAAGATTTTTTAACCACTGGCGATCTAAGAGATTTGTGACCGACTACTTGGAATGCACGCAGTTAAATACGCCAACTGATCATACATAAGTCATTGCATAGGTCTAACATAGCACAACACATCACTGGTCAACCCGTGCAAGCTTTACATCTTTGAATATAGTCAGTTTGGGAAAATTGAACTGAATAACTATTAATATTGATTTAATATTAATAGTTAAGGCTTTGTGATTTGTCTGCCATTCGTTGCCTCTCCCCCTAACTTATTATTTGACATTGACAGGACCTGGAAAAAGTACTGCAATGAAGATCTTCATCAAGACATGTCAAAATTATTAAAGGAGACGCCAACCTATTCTTTCTTTCTTTCTTCTATTTATTTATCTTATGTAGTATTCTATCATCTATCTATCTATCTATCTATCTATCTATCTATCTATCTATCTATCTATCGCTATCTATTATCTCTATCTATCTATCTATCTATCTATCTATCTATCTATCTATCTATCT
>NW_017306304.1:1534303-1535371 GCF_000935625.1 Nanorana parkeri
TCTATCTATCTATCTATCTATCTATCTATCTATCTATCTATCTATCTATCTATCTATCTATCTTCTATCTATCTACACCCATCTGTCTTTCCACCCGCTGCTCTTTATCAGTTGTAGAATGAGAAATAAAATCACCTTAGATCAATCTGGATTGTGTTCATTATCTGTTACTTAAATGACGTGTTTTATCCATGAGATTTGGCACAAAAGCTCTCAAACCACACATCGTTTCGCCAGAGACAATTCCCTTTCCATTTTGTAGTGTCTTTTAATCTGATAAGACTCTAATTTGCTTAAGTCTTTTAAATTGGGGGTTTAAACCGGTCCTAGCCGTTTTCTGATTGAATTCCCTTTAATTCTCAGTGATCATAAACTATAGTGAAAAGTAAATATTTCCCTTTTTTTGCACTGCAGATGGTGACCTATTACAAAGTCAATATGAATTTGGATCAATCTTCGACTATTTGTGTATTAAGTATAGCTGTCCTTTGACATCAGAGGCGATGTGGGAAGGCTGAGCTGATTCAGGGGGAAGCGAAAAGAAGGAGATGGTTTGAGGAATTCTTTGACAGTTCCATGTACATAGATATCACATTTAAATGAAAGCAATTCTATCTCAGGGCTGCAAAGGGGGCCACACACCTTTCCAATTGTAACATCTCCTTTAGATTTACTAACAGCGTTGTAGTATGAAGAACTCCCTGATTGGATATAATTTGAAAAAAATTGTTGAAGGTGGGCCCTTCCCTTAAACAGTTTTTGGCAGACCTAAAGGAAATCGTGCAGAAATTGTACAATGACATCGTAAGTTTCAGTGGCCAGCTTCATTTCCCTATAATGGGATTCCCTGCAGTTCTGTAGGTCTCCAAACCTGTCAACGGTAGAGCTTTTAGTAATTCACACCCACCCAGTCAGTCTATATGAAGAACAGATGGGAAGCTTGCATAGCCATGGGCCTAGATCTGAATTTAGGCCATAGCTTACTATAGGATCCAGTGAAATTATGTAGTTTAAATTAAAAACTCCCTGCTTCCTTTTTGTAGGATGCCTTGCAATTGGAATATATAT
>NW_017306304.1:1535454-1545562 GCF_000935625.1 Nanorana parkeri
ATCATTTACTAAATAAGTAGAATATTCACTCAACAAGGTGAGTTTAGTAAATAAGGTGAAGCTGCGTTCCCAGTAAGGGAGAACAGGGTTTTTTTTCTTACATAGGATTGAATGATTGGAGCGAACACAGCTTCACTTATATCATAATCTACCTGAAACAGTCCCTCATTCTTTAGTTAATCAACCCAGTAAGAAAACCTGGGACAAGCAGTACTATAACAAAATGTACTGTCCTCATTCTTTGGGAAAGTGATCCAGGTGAACTTTGGTGGTTGCCCTGGGCAAACATTTTCTGACTATTCTCTCTCCATTATTGTTTTTTTTTTTTTTTGCTAGTTTTGAAATGGAATAAAAATAGCTGGCCCGGTGTAATATTGCCCCCCTTAGTAAATCACCCCTGTGACTAAATTGTAACTGTGTAGGTATACACACAAGTATCCACTTGAAACTGACATAATATATTAAACGTAAACCGGAAAGTAGCTGTAATGAGCTCAGTGGCAGCATATTTCATACCAGGCAAAACGATGTCACACTGAATAAACAAACTCAAACAAATGTGGACGTATAGCCGGCTCTCATCTGTCCTGCCCTCCTCCATATACACAGAGCTGGCAATGCCTGCGGGATCCATAATTAATATTAACAGCTCATCTGAAATCCCTGCCCACCATTCTATACAAGAAGGCCTAGAAAGCATATTGTGTGTTTGCCATGGAAGTATAAAACTAGTTTCCGGTTAGATAAACCCTTACGTCCTGGCATGTTATATATCTGCCCTCATGTAAAGCTCTGCGAGTGCTAAATCCGTTTGTTACCCAAGTACATTATACAATCACTGCTTTTTGTTGCCCACTAAGCATTGTCCAGCCTGTATGATATCAAAAACAATGGGTGGATTTGTCTCTACTTACATACACACAACACCATAGTTGTAAATTTTTTTTTTGCTGTAATAGCAATGGTACATAAAGCAGTACCGAATTCTACTGCTACGCTGATGCTATTGCTTTATAGCCATATAAAATACGTATCACTTCACCTATCATTTACCTGAATTTTGTAATTACAATAAAAATAAAACAATGGAATGTGCAGGATATACTGACACCAGTGATATCAACTTGCAGTGGTGTCAAACAAAACACACACCTTTATAATTGTACTTGAGTATCACAGCCCAATTAAGAAGTCTATTACTTTTGTGAGATAGGCAATTAACAATGAGTACATTTTTCTATAATGTCACAGGTGTGTTTACCCAATAACACGCCCAGATCTGCTAATTCTCTATGTGTGTGTGTGAACCACCGCATGCAGACAAATGTAAAGCCAGCATCAGCCTTTCATGACTGGCAGTGCTAGTATATATTATTTTTATTTTTATTGAAGTCAAATAGTTCCTGTAGAGTAGGGGCCTTTGCTATCACAGACTCGCTACTATTTTAATACACCATTACAGAGCAAAATTCAGGCACATGCTGATATAGATAAGCATTGATGTTAGATCACACCATAATCATAATATGTAATAATGCAGATGCACTATATTTATAAGCTATCAAGGTCATGAATTAAGTCATTATGTAGTATATAGATTAGGCGTAAAGCATTTTTACATCTTAGTATCCATCTATTTATTTACCAATTGGATTTTAACGAAGCAGATCTGGGACTGACATATAACAATATAATTTAATACACACTAATGTGACATTTTACAGGTAGCTGTTAACAGATTCTCCAGGTTAATGTAGTGCCTGTTGCCCCTCATACTCCCTCTTTTGTCATTTCTACAGATTATTGGAGTAATATTCCCTTAATAGATAAATTGGTGCTGGTGGGGCCTCTGCTGTCTGATAACATTGTCTCTCCCTCTCACACAGCACGGATTACTGCCCATTCTCCTGGATGGAGAGCCATTAATTACCATTCAGTCAATATTAGGCAAAAGACAATGCTTTTTACATAGGATTAAGCAGACATCAGATTGTTCCATTAGTATATTCCTGCTCACGCCAACATCTTTCCTTATACATTCTCATTCCCTCGAGTCAGCCCAGCTACACTTGCATATATTATTGGTAAGCAGGGGGGGGGGGGGGGGAAATAGGAAAACAGCTGAGGGAAAATGGTTTTCGATGAGACACTTACAAGTAGTGCTGTCACATATCTGACCATGTTCCTAATTAAATCGACCTTAATTAACGTTATTTTCTTTTTGCAAGCCTTCAATATTTAGCTTCAGTAGAGAAAAATACAACATAATTTGTATATAAAGAATAGCAAAGGAAAAATTAAGGCTTTTCCCGTAGCAACCAATCAAACTTCGATTTTGTTTTTTAAAGTGCGCAAGAAACACGGCAGTGCAATCTGACTGGCTGCTTTAGGTAACACCCCCACTCTCCTTTTTTCCATTTAAAAAAAATAAATTCCGATACATGCTGGTTATATATTATTTGAAATTTGAAAATGCACTCTAAACAGAATAAATAGCAAATAGCTTCTTTTTTATTTGCTGTTTTTTTTTTTTTTTAAACGAGCAATGTTGCATGGATTTAATATAATATGGCGTGTACATTCATTCTGATTTACGTAAAAATGTACAAATAAACAAAAAAAAAACCCTGAATAATACACATAAAACATATAACACATTTTTTTCTTTGATATGTGTTCCCAAAAAGAATTGCAACACAACAAATTAGACTGAATATAGTAACAGGCAACAATCTCTTTCTCTCTCTCTCCCTCTCTCTCTCCCCCCCCCCGCTCTCAATACTTTGGGGCAATTCTATTGCATGAGGATAGAGAGGACGTAAATATTATTATTATTATCGGAAAATTGAGCGGTATAAGGGGCACACAAATCACAATCTTGATTTACGGTTCTATTATAAAAATTTGGTGGATACCGAGTGATTCTCTAACTGAAGAGTCTGTCATTCGTGCGGCTTGCTCTCTTGTGTTTTCTCAGTGATCAATCACTTATTTTTATTAGCAAATAGTAGTGCCTTGCCACAACCATGGAGGGACCTTTCAGATTTCTGTAATAATCTCATTCAATCATAGACAGAACTCACCCTGGTTTTACAGAACAGAAATTACAGTTCAAAGAGAATCAGAATACTGGGACAGACTGCAGTCAGAACCAGTGCATTCAAGGCTATGGCAAGGAGGAGGATGGCACAGAGAAGGGAAAAAAAACAAACAAACATATATAGTAATGTATATTGAAATATATTAAAAACATTATTTACTGCAATTGTCTTGACAATTGGTGTAAAGCTGTGCTTTTATTTGCTGAAATGTATCCTAATATTAATGAGATTAAAAATACAGGTAATTTCTGGTGGGATAAAGATTCTCTCTCATTTACTAAGACTATACATTTTTACAGCTATGTGTCGGGTGTACTAATGGTGTAAGCTTTAGCTTACTCACTGTAAAAACACAATAAAAGTTAGGGGGAAGAAAAAAAAAAAAGAAAAAAAAAGAAATCGATCAGCTTAGCAAATAAACCTATATTTTGACTTCAGAAACTGATATATTATATGGTTATAAAGGGTTTTACTAATCCCAATGACATCATAATTATGGGGCGATTACCAAACCAACACAGCTTTAAACTGGCAGGAAGAAACACATAAGATTTTCCATTGATCAAATAGATAAGTGCACAAGAAATTGTCCCTGAAAGCTTTTAATAAATGACAACTAAATAAATAGGTAGATGGATGATAGAAAGATAGATAGATAGATAGATAGATAGATAGATAGATAGATAAATAAATAGATATATAGAATATAGATAATAGATAGCTAGATAGCTAAATAGATAACTAGATAAATAAATAGATAGATAGATAGATAGATAGATAGATAGATAGATAGATAGATAGATAGATAGATACAACACGGCAAATTGACCGACAATAATAGGGTAATTTCTTCGTCTACCTAGGACTATTACAAATCTATACCGCCAGAGGACGCCATAGGATCATATCTGGAGAAAGCCTGCAGCACCAAGCACAATAGTGGCTTCTATTCAGCGCCACTTAAATAAACTGTAGGTCGGTAATATTGAAAGGGTCATTTTTCTTTTAGTGAACCAGAGCAGCCCATTCCCCTTAAAATACTCAATCCTGTTCAGTAATTTAAAAAAAAGGACTTTCTTTATTCCCTTGTGCATGATTTTTAAGTGAACACACTCATGGAAACTTAAAATGATTACTTTGCTAAATCTTCTTATATTAGTGCCTTCTGCATCCTCAGTCTCAATAAAGAACACTGAATTACTCCCCAATTTCCAAAGCCGTAGTTCTGCAAAGTTGCAGATATCAACAAAGCAACTGGGTCAAATATATAATAAAAATTATAATAATCATCATCATCATAAGAGCAAGGAAGAAGTTGCTGGGTTGTATGGCCTCATGGTATTGTAAATTAGGCCCAATACTGTGTTCTGTTTTTCTGTCCAGCCGGTTGTAGGTCCTTGTAAGGCTAATTAAAATGCCCTAGAAAGCCATGCTTTGATGTCGGTTGGCTCGGCAGTCCCATTGAGTCCCCGTACAACAGAAAAGTCTCCTCTGCTCATATCAGGTTCCCTTAGAGAAGAGGCTCTCCACTGCAGAGGGCTGAGCTGCACATTTCAGACAGAAAGGAGATTTAGACATGGGGCTTACAGCAGGAGGAGGGGAGACTGACCTCTGTCCCAGTCTGGGGGTCACCAGTTCCTAGTCTAACCCAAGTCTATGCAATTTCTCGCACTAATGGAACAAACGCTTACAATTTCCTATTCACATTTGACATGAAACTGTACATAGAAATCTCGATCCTCCACAGTCACCTCTTCACATCCATACAATGACAAAACTGCTTCTTACCTGATTGGACACAGGCTGTCACCAGCTTGCGACAGTTAGACTCCATTTTCTTTGTTGTCTTATTATCTGCAAAATATTTGAAAAGCAAGGGGAATCGTGATTTTCATGGATACCTGTAATTCATAATACTTCATTTTTCTTTCTTTCTTTCTTTCTTTCTTTCTTTCTTTCTTTCTTTCTTTCTTTCTTTCTCTGTCTGTTTTCTATATTATCTATCTATCTATCTACTTTCTATATTATCTATCTATCTATCTATCTATCTATCTATCTATCTATCTATCTATCTATCTATCTCTCTCTCCTATATTCTCTCTCTC
This sequence comes from Nanorana parkeri, assembly GCF_000935625.1. Taxonomy (NCBI): domain Eukaryota; kingdom Metazoa; phylum Chordata; class Amphibia; order Anura; family Dicroglossidae; genus Nanorana; species Nanorana parkeri. Next base: position 1,540,661 of record NW_017306304.1, read on the forward strand.
TCTCCTATATTACTCTGTATTCTCTCTCTCTCCTATATTCTCTCTCTCCTATATTCTCTCTCTCTCTCTCTCCCCACAAGTGATGATACATCTAACACTTACTACATAAGCATAAAGTACAAAGCAAACAATCTAGAACATTATGGTAAGATAGCAGCGTGCAGTCTACCTCAATGTGTAATTTCACAAGCTCCAGGCTGCATAACTCATCATTAATTAACGCCATTACCTTCTAGGAAAACATTAGCTAATTATAGAAAGCGCTGTCTCTTCCAATACTCATTTGTTCAATTATATTTCCGTTAATAAGAGTCCACCTAGGTCAGATACCAGCCGATAAGTGGCCAATGAAAGCCATTGTTATATATAAATACACTGGGTCTGATTCAGTAGCTAGGGCCCTAGTCTGGGTTCACTACTAATTCCCAATCAGGATCAAGTCCTTCAGCACCTGGTTGGGTATATGGAAGTGACCACATGCCATGGTAAAAATCAGTTCTGTAGTCAGCCTCAAAGTATTATATATGTGAAGATTTTTGTACACAAGTTTATTAACTGAAATACTGGTCCCATCTTGGTCTGTAAATCAATGAACCCAAGTAGATTAAGGGACAACTAAAAATAAGAATGTCTCCTTCTTATATTTGGTGGGAACACAATCTCTTTAGTACATCAGTCCAATGATGTTTGGTAGCAAACCCTGACAAGTTCATCCTTCCTCCCCATGCAGCACACAGAAGTTGTTTGTGCTTTGTACATTCAGTGTTAATTAGGATGAAGTCAGTGATTGCTCACTTGTGGTGTGAGAACAATTAAGAAGAGTGTAATAGAGCCAGTGGGCAGCAATCACTGTGCAGGCTCCTGACACTCCCACCACCCCAGGAAGCAGTCACTATTATGTTTACTATTTTCACTGACTTTTTTTTTCCCTTTCTCTTTTCCAGTCTCTCCTGTGTTTTTTTTCCCAGGCTTGTGCCAAAGAGAAGCAGAAGTTTGGCTGCCCCATCTTTGAATGATTCTGCAGTAAAATCTCAGGATTAGTGCCTGATTGAGATGTCTGTTCCTGAGATATTACAAAATTCATTATCACAGCTCTCTACTAACTCGATATGAAGTAACACAGATGGGATTTTATTAGCCCAGGATTGGAATGTTTACTTATGATAATTTCGGGGGAAATTTGCATGTCATCATCTCGGTAATCTTTTTTTTTTCTTTTTCCTTTTATGTCTGCATTGGCTGAATGATTACTTGATGTCTGGATTGATGCTTACTGCTGACTGGGAGCTGAGGCCTAATTATTACAAGAATCATTTTTAGATAACCTATGGCAGGGTCAGCACTTTTCACTTTCACACGTTCTCTCTGATTTTGCTCTTACATTTTCTCAAATATTACACATGACATTAGCCTTATCATGTCACCATCCCATAAAAAAATGTTCCTGCTTTTGTGACCTGTAAGAAACATTGTGCAATATTACTGTTAGTCTAAAGTGTGGACATCACAAAATAACATTGTACAATATTTACTATTAGTTTTACATTGTAACCATTACAAAATAGACCTTTCTGCTGGTTGTGTCCTGTTAGAAACATTAAACAATATTCACTTAAGTGTCACTTAAAAAAATAGACTTTCCTGCTTGTGTGCCTTGTAAGAAAAATGTGTTAATTAATCCCTGTTTTGCAGTGTAACTATTACAAAATGGCTTTTGCTGCTAGTTGTGTCCTATTAGAAACATTGTACAATATTCGCTATAGTGTCACGTCACAAAATAGCCTTTCATTTTCCGTACAGTTATAGTTTTGCAGTGTAACTATCATAAAATAACCTTTTCTGCTCTTGTGCCCAGTAAGAAAAATTTTACAGTATAAACTATTCGTTTATGGTGTAAAAATTACAAAATAGCCTTTACTGCTCTTTTCTTCTGTAAGAATTATTGTGCCGTATTCATTTTTCCTACTGAATTATGACATTGATGTGCTGTTTATGCGGGATACTACACACATTTGATGATGATAATATTAATAATAATATTATTATTATTATTAATAATAATCATAAAACAAAACTGAACATTTTTTATATGTGTGTTGTGTGTTTATAAATATATATCTTTTAGAATTAGAATGTAATAATGATAATAACAATAATAATTATTATAATAATAGCAACATTATTATTATTATTATTATTACTACTACATTTATGCACACTATAACGTGACATACATCAGATGACCAAGCCAGCGGATGTTATTCTAGTGCAGAGGTGTATACATTCCCACAGAGATGTGTTTATGTTTCTAGGCACCTCACCTGCAGCTGACAGCAGACAGGGGATCATACAGGTAGCTGCTTGTAATGTGTGAACAGTATGAGTTCACAGGATGGTAATAACAAGACTTGCAGGCCTGTTTCCAGCACTGTGCCATTATGTTGTAAACACTTGTAGAAAAGATGGGACCACCAAGCTGCTGGCGACCCCGCTACTCAATTTTAACTTGATTTCATGTTTCAGTATGCTTCAATGCTAGATACATAAATCCAGCAATTCACAATGTTACAGCCAGCTGCTGGGCAGCTTCCAGGCCATAGAGAAAGCAGTCTCATTATAGTCCTAATACGCTTTTTACACACCATAGACAGTCTGCTGTGTAAATGATGGTAACACTTAAAGCAAGTTTTTGAAACATTCCACTTGTGATGTGTGGAGAGACAGAACTGGATAAAAGAAAGTGCGATATGTAATTTTATGTCTGGGCCACATTTAGCAATATTTCACACATATCAGTATCGTGTTAACAGTCCTCAGATCTCAAACCATCTGGGTTTGCTTTGTCTTCTGTTGCAAACTTGTCTGACATTGAGGGAAGTACTTGAGTTGACTTTGTTAATATACACATAGCATTGTAGCCACCCTGAGAACAGGACATAGCTGTCACTAACTAGAATCTGGACACACATGGTGAAAAGGGCTTTTTTTGTATAAAACAAAAAATATTAAAGCACCACGTATGCAAAGAATGAGGACATACTATTACATTTTTTGAATGCATGGGGTCACAGCCCTGGGGCCCAACTCTTTATCAATGGCTTGCATATTATTAAGAATATGTTCATTCAGAATCCATCAATCAGAGTGCGTTAGTAACTATACTACCTTATGTGTCCTTGTATACCAGTTGCTATTTGACAGATACATCCTGTTAATGCATGTTGCATAAAGTATAGCTTCCAAAATCAGCACTTTTATAGTCTGGGCAGTGTGAAGAGTTGATTTGCATTCATTCTAAAGCAGTCATTTTACTCTGCTCCTCGTTCACTTTAGACATCAGAATCAGGGAACTTGGGACCATTTTCTGGAGCCTAATGTGTATTTAAAGTCAACTCAGATCAGTGTAAAATACTTCTGTGAATTAACCCTACATGATGCACACATATGTGTTTTAATGTCTAAGTTCTAGTTTGTTTGCTCTGCCGTGTATAATTTGCAGAGACAGGCAGCCCCCGGAGCTGTCAGAACCCCCTCTAGGTCTCTGGCTGGGACATTGTACAAATACACATGCAGTGCACATATCAACAGTAGAGAGCCATCTAGGCAGTAAAAGGGATTATATATCAGAAGGTGATCTGTTACTCGGCACAGGCCCAGGTGGAACAAATGTATGAACTTTCATGATCTCACATCTGCAGGCTACAGCTAGGCTACATGTGGACTTACCTGCTGTCTGATGGGCTGCTCTTTCTTCAAGACCCAAATCCTCAGTGCAGGCTTGGCTGGGGCATCACACAAATCAGCGAAGTGACTGAAGGATCCCAAATGCAAAAGAAAACCAAAAGCAATGTCCTATAAGTTCCTGTGGGGTTCCTGATAAGGCTGTGAGAAGAGAGGTGTCTGCTCACGGCTCTCTCCTTCTCACTGTTTGCCTCCCTCTCTCTCCCTTTCTGCAGGGGGAATGACGTGACGTCAGCAGAGATTCCACCAAACTCAGTCAGCAGGGCTGGAGGGAGGAGAGGGGTCAGGGGATAGACACACACACACACACACACACACACACACACACACACACACACACACACACACGGAGGGATAGACAGGGAGCACAACCAAAATCTCATCACCAGGTCAGGGAAATCAGAAATATCAAGAAGAATAGGGGGCAAAGGACACACAGAGAAAAGCACAGTGCTGAGGGATTAGCAAAGTGATAAAAACTAGAAAAATGCTAAAATCTGATAAATCTACTGGAGATCTGGCGACTTTGTAATAGGATTCAATCATGTAGCTGTAAATCTCCACCCAGAAATTAAAATGTTTGATAATTTAGCTGTATTGTAACATTTAAGAGGGCTGATCTTGTTACATTTTTGTGTAGCTATTGAAAATATGTGTATTTCATTTTCACAATAATCTGCATCGGTGCCTAGTGAAATTAGAAGTGGAAATACACAGGGAATGCCACCAGTTTTATGTCTGGGATGATATGTACCTTTATGTGAAAAGGGAGTTCTGTGAAAGATGAACATATAGTGCAAATGGTGTACAATATACCCTACAAAAAAAACACCCACATGACTAATCCCAGATTGCTCATTGAGAGGGCCGCTACTGCTGGTGTGTGAGCAAAGTGAGACATTAGAGAGCTCTGCAGATGAATTAATAACATTAAATACCCTACACCTTCTAAGAACCCGAACAACAAGCTTGCAGCCAGCAAGTTCACATGGGGTCTTTGATAAACCATTTTTTTTCAACGCAGAACATGAAATGTATGCATAGCAGTGTTATACAAGAAGCACAAGCCTGGTACAATCTGTCTTCTCCTAAGAGGGAAATGTGAGTTTGCCATCACACTCATCTGTTTACCTCGATCCAGCTGCTAGCTGGAAAGTCATT
>NW_017306304.1:1545599-1644026 GCF_000935625.1 Nanorana parkeri
TTATCTCTCTCTTTACTCTCTCTCTATTAGTGTAGTGTGGTGAGCAATCTAGGCATATAAATAAATGTAATAAATACAGTCAATATACCACCCATGGCAAATGTAATCCCTGACCTGCAGAAATTAATTTAATTTTAATCTATGCATTAGAAAAAAAATATATGTGATCTTATTTAAAAAAAGTAATTTTAAGGTGGTGGAGTGTATCCACCTTTTATTTTGAATCTGGACACAAACCATTTACTTTCTTATTACCTTCTTATTCATTATAGGTTCAACTCCATGAACTTGTGCCTTTTTTAACCTGATTAACTATGTAACAGTTCAATATCGTGAAACACAGTACAAGATCAGCTTGAACTGAATGAATATTTGTTGCTCGGTTTTAATTTCCAGATAAAACATTTTAGGATTCTAAGGAAAGCACAGTCTCTTTTAAGCCAGGATGACATCTATATTAACAATCCTGTACGGGGATCTGACATAGTGGAACGAATGATGATGAAAAATGCATGACTTACTGACTTTCATTTTAGCATAAAGCAAATATTGAACAGTACAAACAAGAACGATGACACTATTGAAACGAATAAACGCCAGCTACTGAGGGAGCAGGCAGTTCATGCAGTGCTTTGTAGTGCACATAGTATATACAATAGATTTGTGTTATTGGTTCTGGTAGCAGACAGTGGCTATCTGATTGATCCGGCGTTAAGCTATCTGAGGAATGTTACAGTAGCAAAAGACAGCTATCTCCATATGCTGGAGCAAAGGACTGTGTGCTGGGCTATAATGAACCTGTTTCCAGCAAGCCAGTAGTATACACACACACACACACACACACACACACACACACACACAGTTTGAGTGGTGGCACCTATACCCACTGACTGAGGAAACCAGAATGGGCACTATATATGTTTGAGATTAAGGGTACCCCCCTCAAACTTCCATCTGAAGCATATCTTTTTCTTATTATTAGTTAGTGGTACCCCCTTTGCCATTATGATGTTACAAAGGAACTAGTAGACTATCCAAGTGATATTAGACTGAATCTCTAAATGGTTTGATAATGGTCTGTTCCAATATGCAACATATCTCTAGCTGCACATGCTTATAGTGTATAAGTATCGGTCTGATCATGAGCCATATGCATATCATATAGCTGCTGTATATTTGGTAAAACTTAATTCAGAATGGTTGGCTCTACCAGGGAAAAGGGTCTATATATCTGTCTGTGATAATTTTTCCCATACTGTGTGAGGATCATGTCACTGTCTTTACTGGGCAATAACACAGACTATGAGGGTACCCATGGTGTGCAATCTGCTGTGTACAGTGTGCCGGCCTCTTCATACTGTATATTGATAATTTGGAAATATTGTACGGTATAGCATTAAGCACTTTTTAGCTCTACTGATTACACAGTCTGTGAGGTCACTTTTCCCAGGTATTTACAGTAATGTTTGTTGTCGCCATAGTAAGTATAAGATATCTGTTCTTGCTTTTGTAGCCTGTGGGGTCAAAATTATTTGATTAGCCTGCCCATACAGCAGATCGCAGCTGTACAATGCTTGCTTACCGTCTAAACGCAGCATTCACAGTACATCATATGTAACATATCCATAACTATATTTTGTTACTTTGTTATAGCAAGTTGTAACAAGTATCTCATACTATTTCATTTTCGTTTATTAACTTGTGTAGTCTTTATAGTTCTTGGTTATTATGTTCCCAAGTTTGTGTTGTAGGAGTTCTTTTCATTTCGCTTTCTTTATGGCTGGGCAAAAGGTAAACCGTGCATTGTGTAATTAATGTCATGGTATTGTTAGAAGTATGATACTTTCCAATACCTTTAACTATCTAATCCACTTTCTGTATTCGCCAGAATTTTTTTTTAATTGTGTTGGGGTGGGAATTCCTGAAAACTAGAATTTTACATTAAATGTGCCCCTGGTATGAATTGTACTATGGTTAGTCTGTTCATAATGTGTGATACATATCTTTGTAGTTTTGGTACAGTCAGTATGTCCATAATGTGTGATGCACAGTTTTGGTACCTGGCCAGACTGTCCATAGTGTGTGATGCACCGTTCTGGTACCTGATCAGACTGTCCATAGTGTGTGATGTACAGTTCTGGTACCTGATCAGACTGTCCACAGTGTGTGATGTACAGTTCTGGTACCTGATCAGACTGTCCATAATGTGTGATGTACAGTTCTGGTACCTGATCAGACTGTCCATAATGTGTGATGTACAGTTCTGGTACCTGATCAGACTGTCCATAATGTGTGATGTACAGTTCTGGTACCTGATCAGACTGTCCATAGTGTGTGATGCACAGTTCTGGTACCTGGCCAGACTGTCCATAGTGTGTGATGTAACGTTCTGGTACCTGATCAGACTGTCCATAGTATGTAATGTACAGTTCTGGTACCTGATCAGACTGTCCATAGTGTGTGATGTACCGTTCTGGTACCTGGCCAGACTGCCCATAGTGTGTGATGTACAGTTCTGGTACCTGGTCAGACTGTCAATAGTGTGTGATGTACAGTGCTGGTACGGTCATTCTGTCTGTATGTATGCAGTACAGATCTTGTATGTATATGTGTATGTGGTAATCTACCTGATATACATTTAACTGACGTGAGACAGGCAGATATACAGGCAGGGTCTGTATAAGACAGAAAAGGAAGGCTAAATGATACAGGCAAGATCGGTTGTGTGAGACAGGCAAAGTAGACTGTATAAGATAAGGAGGGAAGACTGTATTAGCCAGACAGGTACTATATGAGCCAGGCAGGGTAGACAGTGTCAGTTGTCAAACAGGCAGGGCATGCAGTGTGAGAAATCCAGGGGAAGAGTGTATGAGATAGACAAGGAAGACTGTATAAGAAAGACAGAATGGGCTGTATGGCCGAGGCCTCTGTGAGACAGGCAGAGAAGCTGCACAAGGCAAGGGGGCGGTGTATGAGACAAGCAAGGAACACTGTATAATGCAGGCAAAGAAGGCTGTTTGAAATAGGCAAAGATGATTGTGTGAGGCAGACAGGGGAGGAAGACTATCAGGGTTATTCACAAAAGGGTGAAGAGTTTGGAGAAGGCAGGAGAAGTGAGCAATCTAGGCCAACATAGCTGATTTGGGAAGATTCTCCAATTCAGCTCAATTTCTAGTTAGCTTTGTTGTCCTAGATTGTTCACTTCTCCTGCCTTCCCCAAACTCTTCACCCTTTTGTAAATAACCCTGATGTTTCAGGCAGAAAATATTCTGTGACACAAGCATGGCAAGGTGTCTGTAACAAAGGATGAATGTATGTGACAGGCAGGGTAGGTTTTGTGAGACAGGAAGGGTAGGCTATGGGAGAAAGGCATGGCAAGCTATATGTGACTGGAAAGGATGACTGTGTAAGACAGGTAGTGTAGGGTATGTGAGACAGGCAGGGTAGGTTATGTGAGACAGGCATGGTAAGTTGTATGTCACTGGGAAGGGTAACTGTCTGAGATAGGCAGGGTAGGCTATATGACACAAACATGGTAAGTGTCATGTGACTAGTAAAGATGACTGTGTGAGGGAGGCAGTTATGACTTTTTGAGACAGGCAGTGTATATGTGAGAGTGGTAGTATAGGCATTGTGAGACAGGCATGCGTATGTGACTGGGAAGGATGACTGTGTGAGACAGGCAGGATAGGCTATATGAGACAGACATGGTAAGCTTTATGTGACTGGGAAGGACAAGTGTGTAAGGCAGGCAGGGTAGGCTATGTGAGACAGACAGGGTAAGCTGTATTTGACTGGTGAAGGATGACTGTGTGAGACAGGTAGGGTAGGCTATGTTAGACAGACAGGGTAGCCTATATGTGACTGGGAAGGATGACTGTGTGAGACAGGCAGGGTAGGTTGTGTAAGACAGGGAGGGTAAGCTGTATGTGACTGGGAAGGATGACTGTGTGAGACAGGCAGGGTAAGCTGTATGTGAGTTGGAAGGATGACTGTATGAGCCATGCAGGGTAGACAATGTGAGACAAGCATGGTAAGCTGTATTTGACTGGGAAGGATGACTGTGTGAGACAGACAGGGTAGGCTATGTTAGACAGACAGGGTAGCCTATATGTGACTGGGAAGGATGACTGTGTGAGACAGGCAGGGTAGGTTGTGTAAGACAGGGAGGGTAAGCTGTATGTGACTGGGAAGGATGACTGTGTGAGACAGGCAGGGTAGGATGTATGTGAGTTGGAAGGATGACTGTATGAGACAGGCAGGGTAGACAATGTGAGACAGGCATGGTAAGCTGTTTGTAACTGGGAAAGGTGCCTGAGTGAGACAGAGATGGTAAGCTGTTTGCGACTGAGAAGGATGATTGTGTGAGAGAAGCAGGGTAGGCTGTGTGAGAGAAGCAGCATAGGCTATGTGAGACAGGTAGGGTAAACTGTATGTGACTGGGAAGGATGCTTGTGTGAGACAGGCAGGGTATGTGAGACAGACAGGATAAGCTGTATGTGACTGGGAAGGCTGACTGTGTGAGACAGGCAGGATAGAATGTGTGAGACAGGCAGGGTAAGCTGTATGTGACTGGAAAGGCTGACTGTGTGAGATAGACAGGTTAGGATGTATGTGACTGGGAAGGATGCCTGTGTGAGACAGGCAGGGTATGTGAGACAGACAGGGTAAGCTGTATGTGACTGGGAAGGCTGACTGTGTGAGACAGGCAGGATAGAATGTGTGAGACAGGCAGGGTAAGCTGTATGTGACTGGAAAGGCTGACTGTGTGAGATAGACAGGTTAGGATGTATGTGACTGGGAAGGATGCCTGTGTGAGACAGGCAGGGTAGGATGTATGAGACAGGCAGGGTAAGCTGTATGTAACTGGGAAGGATGACTGTGTGAGACAGGCAGGTTAGGATGTGTGAGACAGGCAGGGTAGGCTGTGTGAGACAGGCAGGGTAGGATGTATGTGACTGGGAAGGATGGCTTTGTGAGACAGGCAGGGTAGGATGTGTGAGACAGGCAGGGTAGGATGTATGTGACTGGGAAGGATGCCTGTGTGAGACAGGCAGGGTAGGATGTATGAGACAGGCAGGGTAAGCTGTATGTAACTGGGAAGGATGACTGTGTGAGACAGGCAGGTTAGGATGTATGTGACTGGGAAGGATGGCTTTGTGAGACAGGCAGGGTAGGATGTATGTGACTGGGAAGGATGGCTGTGTGAGACAGGCAGGGTAGGATGTGTGTGACTGGGAAGGATGCCTGTGTGAGACAGGCTGAGTAGGATGTGTCTGTCCCAAAGCACAGCATGCAGCTGAAGTGAGCAGCTGGTGAGAAATGGAAATGGCCCGTAAAGAAACAAACGATCCTGCACGATTTTCATCCCCTACTCGAGTGTGAGGAACAGGCTGGACATACGTTTCACGCTCCTAATCCTTCTTTTACATTTTTAGTCATACTCCCATTAAACAACTAATTAATGTCCCCGAACCACCAAGGAATACTGCATTAGACATGCTGCTTGGAAAATAGGGTCATGTGGACTCTGTGCAAATCACATCGAGGAGAGATGTCAGGTTCCTGACTCTTGCTCTATTCTGTGCCAATGTAAAAAAAAAAACACTAACCATATAATGCTGGTGCAGACAGGCCATGCATTCTCACATTATAGGATACTCCCCTACAGCACAGCCAGAGACCAGAACCAAGGAAATGTGGGGGAGAGGGTAGCCTGGCACAACTGGGCTCAGCAGGAAGATGACATAATCTAATCCTAAATTTCAAGGTCACAGTTGCAGAATCAGCTTTGTCTGGTATAAATATTAGTTCAGACATATTTTCTATTCCCTCTCCTGTATCAGATAGACAATTTTACATTGTAGCGATCCCAGAGTTATTTTAGAGGCTGTGATTTGGTATTAAGTGAGAGCTTTTCTTGCATCCACTTTACTTCCATCAATGATGGATTATGATCAGTACCAGGCAATCGTTTTAACTGGATACTTGACAACAAACAGGTATATGTAAATAGTAAATCGCTGTTTAACAACTCCAAACAGTATCGATTTGGTGCCTGTTCGAAATTGTCATCCCCGTAGTGATAATGTGCTCATTCATGGTTAGCCATCCATGCAGTCTCCATAACACCATCACAGACAGAAAAAAAAAGAAAACATTTTAAGAGCTTAATGGATCTGCATATAAATTAAAATTATATGCCCTTTGTGCTTTTCACTGCTGACAGCAAGCAAAGGATCCCGTGTTTTAACGGTGTTTAATTCGTTTTAATATATTATTGAATCCTAGCCGATGGGACAGTTATAAATGGAAGTCTCTATTATAACAGCACCTATTTGAAAGAAGGAAATAATTGCTTATTCCAACGCCAGTGCAAGTTTCCGACACGCCATGTTTAGCAACTCAAGGGTTAATGTAAAAGTAATTTTAAGTCTCTTTCTTTCGGATGAGCAAATGGTATGGTGTTCTGACATGCACACATCCTACAAAATGAGCTGCATTCATCCAATTTGGAAAAATCTTAAGAAGTTCCCTGAGAATAGCTGCCCCATGTCAAGTGTAAATGGTCAGACCTGTTGCCCAGTACACAGATACGATTGTGAAAGTTTACTGTGGCTTTGCTGTACTTGGATGCTCGAGTTTAAACCCGCACAGCCCACTTACATTCTCTCTCTCCCTCCATCCTTCTTGCAAACATTATTCATCCCTTTTAAACTTTTGCATTCTTTCTCTCTTTCTCCATCCCTCTTACAAACACTCTCCACCCATCCCTCCTAAACTCTTACACACTCTCTCTTTCTCCATCCGTCTTACAAACTCTCTCCATCCATCCCAACTCTTACACACTCTTTTTCTTTATCCCTCTCACAAATACTCTCCATTTATCCCTCTTAAACTACCTCTCTCTTTCTCCATCCGTCTTACAAGCGCTCTCTCTCTTTCTTCAGCCCTCTAACACACTTTCTCTCACACCCACACATTGAGGATGATCTACTACAGAAGTTGAGAATCTACACACAATAAATTGTGTAAATATTCACTTCAATTAGCCAATCAGTTGAAAAGCAAATTCCCCTGTACATTAATCATCTGCACACGACTGTGTATTCAAACTGAACAGGATTGGAGAATTGAAGTGAATATTCACATAACTTATTATGTGAAGACTGTCAACTCCTTTAGAAATGTGCTTCCTTCTCTCACTATCTTCCTCTTACAAATACTTCTCTCCCTCTCTCTCCCTCTTTCTCTATCACACTCTGACTGAATATAGTAACAGGCAACAATCTCTTTCTCTCTCTCTCTCTCTCTCTCTCTCTCTCTCTCTCTCTCTCTCTCTCTCTCTCTCTCTCTCTCTCATTCTCTCCTACCCCCACATTCTTTTTCTCTCTTCCTCTCTATTTTTGCATCGCATACTTTCTCTTTTCCTCTCTCATCCCTACATTCCCTCTCTCTCTCTTGCACTCCTTTCTTTCTCTCTCTCTCTCTCTCTCTCTCTCTCCCTTTTACATACTTTCTCTCTGCCTCTCTCACCCCACATTTTTTCTTTTCTTTCTTTCGTTCTTTCTTTCTTTCTTTCTTTCTTTCTTTCTTTCTTTCTTTCTTTCTTTCTTTCTTTCTTTCTCCCTCTTTACACACTTTCCCTCTTACACCCTCACACTCTCTCTCCATTCTTCCTGAACACACTATACACACCACCCCCCCACCACACACACACACTCTATTCCTTATGCACCCCACTACCTACCTGTGCCTGGAGAGCAGAGCACACAGCTATTGCTTCTTCAGAGGAGCTCTGTGGAGGAATCTGGAAGTTCAGACAAAAAAACATAAGAAGCCTGGCGATGTGAAATCTGTAGCCTCGGGGGTTAGCCAGCATCCCCTTTCATTTCAAACACTTATTGATTTGCTGTTGTCATCTTTGGCGACGCAGAAGGACACTTGAAAGAATTTCTGATGGGTCTCTGATCTGAGGAAAGAGGTGACCTGACCGAGATCTCCCCCAATATCTTAATTACCATATCAACTGCGCCACTCAAGCAACTCATACTTTTCTCCTGCTCTAAACTTTTTAAATTATTCTGCAAACTCTTCTGTTTTTCTCCTTCAAGTGGAGCGGCGGAGGCTGTGCTAACAGCAGCTCTTCTCGGCCACGAGTCTGTCAATCGATTGACTTCATCTACAGTGCATTATATCAAAAAGCGCTTTAACCTTCAACTCTTGACTTTATGTTTTTACTCAGTGAAAATAAATCAGCGCTAGATGAAAAGAATGGGTTTCGATCAGATATCATAACCAGTGTAATACTGACAGCACCATGTGTTCGCTGTCTGTCCTCCCCCTCAGCTTTCTACAAAGAGACGTCAATTTGCCGGCCGGCTGAACCCTGCCGAGGAAACAGGTCACAAAGTTTCCCAGCATCTGGGTGTCCAGTGTTTTGACTTCAGATATCTGACTGGTATATGTTTTTATAATCAAATACCCAATATACAGGCAGATTCTGGTGTAAGATCAACCATTGTACAGGTACCTGACCCAGGTTACATTTTCTGTTTTTTATCTTCTTTTTTACAGTAGTAGTAGGATGCATTGGCACAATCCAACAGCCCTGTGGCATCTGAGCCAGCTGCTGGTTGCCATGGACAGATGAATAGCAAGAGATCTCATTGACATAGGGAAAGCAAAAGGTTTCTCAGCATGCTTGTTAAGGTCTGCTCCAGACAAATATCTACTGGCCATGTTTGCCATTGTGCTATAGATCAGCTTTTTTTCCACCAAGGTGCCATGGCACCCTGGGGTGCCTTCACATTTTTGCTAATGTGGGGGACTCTCAGGTGCAGGACCCATTGCACACCTAACTGATATGTCCCTTATTTCTGATGTGAAGGGGGCTCTTGATTGGAAGCGGGGGCCTAGTCTTGATGTACAGAGAGGGGGCTTCTCATGTGAAAGGTGATAAGACGAATGGTCACCAGCACTCCAAATCCTTTTATTAGGTGTAACAGGTCATGTCAAACAACGTTTTGGAACCTGTCCGGTCCCTTCATCAGGCAAACAAAAACACCTAATAAAAGGATCTGGTTTTGAAGAAACATTTGGAGTGCTGGTGACCATTCATCTTATCAGTTGAACGCTTGGCAGCGCTATCCGCGGCCACTGCATCAACCCCCCCTTAATGTTTGGGGTTATCTCGCTCAGGAGTGGGAACTCTCAATGGACTATATCTGATGTGAAAGGGGCTCCTGGTGTACAGGGGGGCTTCTGATGTGAAAAGGGGACACATATGCTGATGTCAAGGGGGGAAATGCATAATCTTCCCAATACTTAGAGCTGGCGTGGGACACTGCAGCTGTCACACGCCGGCTATATAGATGTGGTACGAGTCATTTTTAAAGGGGTTATAGGGAGAAATATGTGCATAAATGATATGACCAACTTCTTGTGTTGTTTGGACCAGCTTTTTCCCTAAACAGGGAAGTTTGATAAAGGAAAAGGAAGGTGGATGGCGAGCCCAGATTATTCTGTTACTAGTTTATCTAGAAAACAACTGGACTTTTTTGAAATGTCTCACCATTTCATGTCTAAGAAGGCTCCTTTGTGGCTGTTAGGGCTGCTACATAAACATTGGATACTTGCCCAATCCAGCCAAGACTAATATTGGTCCATAGATGGGCCAATCTTTCCCTAATAGTGATGAGAGCTCTACCGTCATCATTGCAATAACCACATAAGTGACCCACCATGACTTTTTAACCTGACAGTGACCTTTGTTAACTTGATTCTAACATATTAGAAAAGCCCTGCATTTAGTAGATACCTGATACTTGCTTTCTTGTTAACCTTTAAGGTTCTTATTATCCTAAAGGGAAATTATAATATACAATTTCCCTTTAATGTATATGAAATATACACTTTGTAATTAGCACATATTTCAATAATTATTGCAGTGTTTACATTAAAAGGAAGTGCATTCATCGTTTCTGCCTCTCTCCTCTGACCTGAAGTACTCGCTCTCCACCTCTTCAGATAGTTTTTGTTTACAACGTGTGCCGAAAGTCTTCCGCACCTGCACATTGTCTTCTCATAGATTTCTGTGGGGCTTTGTTCCAAGGCTGAAGATGCTTAGTAGGTAAACAAGACAATTATAAGGCATCAGCACAGCATTAAAATCACTGGTGTGAATGAAGCCTTAATATTTAAAAGTCAGTAAACATATATTTTAATTTTAAAATTTGTTTAAGGGACATGTGATGGCCTTGTTTCTAGGGGACTTCTAGTTATGACATTACTTTAAACTGAGAAACTCTTCTGTTGATTAAGAAATAGTAAGATTAGGAGCCTCAGGACAGACTTGTGTAAGCAAGACCTGTCTATGCATTTAATGGATTCAATTAGCATAAGTAATAAACATATAATGCCAATAGCTTAGATAGATTATTTAAAACCAGGCCACAAAGATGACCTACTTCAGTACCTATTTCATTATAGGTTTTCTTATTTAATTTGAAGATAAGCTTTTCATATTAAGTTGAGTGGGTATTTAATGAACACAAGTTTGTAGGGCTACAATACTATACAATAACTGGCCTCTTAAGAGTTATCCAGCATAAAGTCTATTTGTTATATAATGATAGTTCTCTTGATATCATTTACATTTTGAAGCTGATAGTAAATACAGTTAAGCATTTTTTTTAAAGAATTCTGAAAATATTTTTTTAAATAGTGTGTTTTGATAGTGTACTTCTAAGGGACCAGATCGTATAGCAGAACATTTATGTTACTTAAAGACACCTAATCTGCTGCTCTTTTACAGCCAGGTCTAAAACGTTTTTGGCGCCGTAAGCAGCATTTAATTTGAGAACTACCACCAAAAGGATTCCACCACTTTGTTATTCCTACACGTAAATTGGCTGAAATCAGCCGTACATCGACTACCTTTGGCTGCCTTCGGTCAGCCGAAGTTCAGAAGGACTTCGACTCAGTCGATCCAACATCTGGATCAGCTGAGCTGAAGCTCCAGCAGCTCACTCGCTGATGTTCACCCCTATTCTCATAGGGGCCAAACGGCAGTGAGTGAATAGCCGAATACCTCTGTGGTAGCGAGCAGAATAAGAAAGAAGGGGAAAGAATGTTAAAAAAGAATAAAAAATTGCAAAATGATTTAAACATTTTTAAAAATCAGGAAGATAAAAAAAAAATCAAAATATAAAAAAAAGAAAAATAACTAAAAAAACAAAAACAATTGGTTAACAGTGACAGAAAGCTCCGCCCAACTGTTCTCAATTGGCTGGCAATGATTAGAGTCTTCTAGAAGGTCCCGCCAATGAATAACAACTGGGCAGAGCCGGCAGTCACGGCCGGCTCTGCCCAATTGTTATTTTTTAATGACAGATAAGTGTCACCAGGTCATTTGGGGACACTGATCTGTCATTACAATTGGGCGGAGCCAGCCGTGAGGTACCGGCTGGCTCTGCCCAGCTGTCATTTGCGGGGCCTTCGGCAGGCCATTCGCCCTGCTTCGGTTGTCACTTCAGCTCAGCCGAGCTGCAGCATATGCCTTCGGTTCAGCTGAGCCGCTCGGCCACCTTCGGCTGCTGTACAGGCTATAGTGAATAGTCCATGCAGCAGCCCTTCGGTTCAACTGAACTGAAGGGCTACGGTGGCCAAAGAAAGCCGAAAGATCGGCCGAAGCTACCGCTGTATCCTTCGGCTCAATAGTGAATAACCCCCTTAATATGAATCTCATAAACAGGACTATTGCTATGAATGTAGTTTATTTTCTCTCACAATTTTCTTTGTTTTGTCCACTTGAAAGGTATGTCTGTTTCTCTGATATTACATTTGACCAAATTAAAAGTTGGCAGTCCTAGTCTGGTTCAGACACCCATGCATGACATGCAAAAATGCAAAAGTCAGTGTTATGTATGAAGTTTCTGGGGATGTATAGGTTAATACCTGATAAGAAACAAGTGATACTTTGGTGCAGAAATATTTCAGAGTGCTTGAAAAACTCTTTAGTAAAGATGTTGTTCATTAATGAATGGACTTTTATTGCATTCAAATAGGGATGAGCAATGGGTTTGACCCCAACACAAGTCATTTGCAGTTTGGGAAAACAACAAACTAATGCAATCATTTGCTCCCATAGCAACAAATTACCAATGATGCACTTTCTGGCCTCTGAACTGTGGCCAGGTGGCTTTAAAAGGGTCAGTTAGGGACATTTCTTATGTGTAAAAATCAGGGTTCCCAAAAGCCTTTGTTCAATGTGTGTTGGAGCAGACATGGTTTAGTTAGGGAAGAATAACTCCATACCCTGAGCTACACTCGGGAATATCCCATAGTATTTACTTACCTTGTCCCTCGAGCCGCGCGGTGTCCTCCGGCCGGCACCGGCATCTGTCTTCCGGGTTCCGTCCCTGGCGAGCATACGCGTCGCACGGGGGCGGAACCGGCGGGAGATTAAAAAACCCCCAGAGAAAACAAAAAAAATAAATAAATAGCGAAAGAAAATCCGAACAAAAATCGACCCGAAAAAGAAAAGTATCATACCACCAGGGAGGTTAAAAGAGGAATTGTAGCAAGGGATCAAAGATTAATACTTCCACTTTATAAATCATTAGTAAGTATGCGGTGCAGTTGTGGTCAAGGACTCTCAGGAGGGACGTCCTGGAACTGGAGAGAGTTCAGAGAAGGGCTACAAAATTAATTAAACGGATTGAAGGCCTGATTTATGAAGACCGTATTCAAAATGTTAACTCATTCACCTTAGAAAAGAGGCGATTAAGAGGGGACCTTATTGCTGTATTCAAAATCATAAATGTTTAATCCCAAAACTGTATTGAGAACCCGGGGACACAACAAGACTTTATAAGAAAGGGGGTTCAATCTTAGATTTTGCAAAGGGTATTTCACTGTGAGAGTAGTGAAAGTTTGGAATTCCCTACCACAGGTAGTGTCATCTGCTAATAACATTGATAAATTCAAGAAACCTCTGGATGAGTTTCTTCTTTCACAGAATCTACAGGGATAAGTGTTAGGGCAAGATAAACACACACACTCTCACATACGTAGGCTAAACTGGATGGATTTTAGTCTTTTTTCAACCTCACATACTATGCTACTATGTTACTATGACAGTATGTAAGCAGCTTGGAAAGGCTGCAAATATAAAGGGTGAGACAAGGCAGGTTTTATCTTGTAACAATATTAAGATTAAATTGTCTGAGAGACAATAACCACAAATATTTTATACTGGAAGGACAGTATGTAAGCAGCTTGGTTAGGTCACAATTTAAGAGAGAGAGAGAAGAGGCAGACTATAGCTTTACGTACATAATTAGAGTGTATTACCTGAGAGACAATAGCCACAAAAATTGTATAATGGCTGGACAGTATGTAAGCAACATGGTTAGGCTCCAAATAAAGAGGGATGGATGAGGCAGGTTTTATATTGTAAATACAAATTAGAGTGTATAGTCTGACAAACAATAGTCACAAATATTGTGGAGGAGTGGGACAGTATGTAAGCAGCTTTGTTAGGTCACAATTTAAAGGGAAGTATGTGGCAAATTTTAACTTAAAATAAAACATTGGATTGTGTTATCTGACAGTCAAAATACACAAATATTGTATAGTGGCTGGACAGTATGTGAGATGCTTGGTTAAGCTGCAATGTAAAAGGGAGAGAATACACAGGCTGCATCTTGAAATTGACATTAGAAGTTTTATCTGAAAGACAATAGTTACAAATATTTCTTAGAGGTGGGATAGAACCAGGGCATCAGAATAGGCTGCAAACTTTGAGGCACAACACAGGATTAGGCCTTGTGCAGCTGAGGTCAAGCTGCAGAAGCATTGTGTGGCATCTTAATAGTCCCACAGCACTGGAGCAGGCCAGAAGAGGTGGCAGGAGCTTGTAATGGTGGCAGGTATCAATTTTTTTTTTCGGGACACAGTTTAGTCTGTAGTGTTTTGTGGTCAATAACAATCCATGACTGATTACATTTAATGAATGTAAAACTGTCCCTATGTCAGTGGACAGGTGGATTTGCCTCCCTGTAATAAAACCTCCTGCTTGCACTTTAGTCCCACTTGGAAAACACACTGGCTGCAGTTCCAATGCACACTGTACAAGCTCAAGTTAGTTGTCCAGTCTGGACTCGCAGTAAACCATAGGGTCCTCGCTTCTCGTAGTTTCCGCATCAGCCCTGGACCCATTGTAGTTAGCAATCATGTGGTCTAGGCGCTATCTGTGATTGCTGCCTGTAGCTGAGCCCTGGCCGGAATAATAAGCCATTGATGCCTGTCCTCATGCCATAATTTCAGAGGTACGCATTGATGGCACGTTACTTCTGATGCAACCCCTTCAGCATGGCCAATGTTGAGCTCTAGCACATAGGGATGTTGCAGATGAGACGATTGGCAGTCAACTGATGTTGGCGCTGCATTTCTGCCAGGTGAGCGATGGCTTGATATGATCACGTTAAGTGCTCATAAACCCTTCTGGCTTGATGAAGGAACTCCTGGAAGCCAAGATATTTTGTGATTAACTGTTGGCACCACAGTGTTGAGAACATATGGCAGGCAATAAACGTGTGTAAATGTTCCCTGGTGAAGGGTAGTCAGTAGGTTAGTTTCTATGTTGGCACACACAAACTTGCCTGGCTGAAGAGAGCATGGTATCATCCATCTCGCAGTCTGGGCCTGCATGTAGATGAGCCCTGTGTCTTCTCTGAACTGACACTTGGCGTGTGTGTGTGGGAGAAGTTACACAAGAATACATAGCCCACCACACTGCAATTCACAATAAATTTGCACAATATAACACCGTATAGCACACACTGACAAATAACTACTGGGAACCTACCATTTTAAAGTGAGGGAGAGGGCACATACCAAAGCCCCCATAATTGCCTTTCTAAGCCTGCTAACTACAGATAAAAGGTCAGTCAGGGCATTTATAAGTTCTTTTAAATTTGGTCTGGTAAAGTTCTGAATAAATTCACCAGTACAGTAAACCTGGAACCCCCACATTTGCACAAACCCACAGTACCGCAAACCGAGGCCTCATCCCTAGGAACATCTAGAAATGTAAATTGTACCTTAACTTAAGCTTGATTCACAAAGCAGTGGTCAGAACTAGGTGCTGACTTGTGAATCAGTAATGCAACATTTTTCATCCTAATATAGTGCAAGCCAACACAGCCTATTTGAGTGTGGTAACTCTGCCCAGAATTCAGGAACAGTGCAGCATAGTTGCCACACCCTCACAGGAAGCTGCATTAGGTGCACTTCACTTAAAGGCTCAACAGGTATTTGTTGGACTTTGTAGGAAGACTTTTAGCGCAGATGTACTTACAATTAAGTGCTGCAATTTTTAAACGCAAGGCCATAGTTGACATAGTTTATTGCGTATAGGCCCCTTGTAAGAAGCTTATAAAATATAGCTATTTCCCAGCTATTAGAAGAGAACTATTTAACAGTTTTGTATAAAAATGATATTAGAACTGCTGTAATTTCACAAGTTAAACAAAATGTTAAAACGTTGACATTATTTACTAATGTTCATATACTGAAAGGTATAAACTTCATAAGAGGTCGGCAAGCTGTCGTTCACTTCTAACACCTGATAATATTAACACTGTTTTTTTTTCTAATTTGCCTTTAGCTTGTCTTGAATAGATTTTAGATAGGAGCTAATGTAACTAGCATTAAGAGAATTGATGTGCTCAAGCTGAGATTTGACCCAGATCAGGTGTTTTGAAAACCTTACCAGCTCAACTACACACCTAAAACCTGTATGTTAGCCCACCCCCCCACTTTTCTTTTTCTTGGTTTATTAGATGGTTGGTTATTCAGTGATATAGTTACATTCCTAATGTAATTAAGTCAATGCTTTACACTTATTGCCCAATAGGGAAGTGAAATACTTTATTGTTGCACAAATAGAGCAGTGCATCCAAGCAGAAACTAAGGTTGTGGGGTTTGAGCACAGTAGTGAACTGGTAATGAGTTTAAAGAAACCTTTTGCATTCATATTTTATCGAATATATAAAACCTTAAATGTCCAACCCTGAAAAACGTATTTGAATGATTCATTTGCCTTTAGATATAAAACTTACATTGGATGATTTTTGACACATGGAAGATATGACATTTCTAAACAATCTAAAATCATAAATGATAATAAAAACTGCAAACAACCTGCGTTCAAAATTAAAGCGAACATACTGAAAATTGCTTTATATTCCAAACATCTGTACTAGTAATTTAGTAGATTTTGCACAGAGGGACACCATAGCTCTTTTAATCTTTACATTTTTTAACATTGATAACGGATGTCAATATTGACCGTATGATGAAAATAGTTTTCAGTCCAGTTGGAGAATTAGTTTGTCTGATTTCTGCTAGTTTATTAGTGAAATTGCAATTACTTTTGTGCAATAATCCAATTGATTATCAACAAAAGTTAATTGAATCCTCAGCATGTTGGGAAAAGATCTTCCTGTCAATGACCAGCTTTACACCCTTTAGTATGATTTGTAGTCTATCAACAATATCACTGGCGCCAAAGTTCATCCGGCACTTTTGACAGTCAGGGTGTCTGGAGGTCTAGCAAACAGGAAACATAAAAGCAGTGTGCCTCTCTTGTGTAGAAGTCTTTAATATGGAAATGTTAAAAACAAGAAATGTACTCATAAACAGCCGATATTAGAACACCTGTAGTTACAGAAGTGCATCTGCACTGTGAGAAGATCAGAAAACAGTCACATCAAAGGCATGCAGTCTGGAGCAAACATCCTTCTTCTTGCATGACAGACTCGGAGAATGCGTTTCTGGGGCAAGGCCCCCTTCGTCACATCCTAGCAGTTCCCTGCATCAGGTTCCTATAAGTCTTGAAATCTGTCCAATCACTACATGATTTGTAGTCTGTCACGTAATCAAAAATGAATATTCTTCAAACAACTCTAGCGTAAAGTATAAAAAAGTCACGTTATTTAAAAAAAATATATTTAGCCATGATTTACCAAAGGTGCACATATACCCTCCTCCCCAACAGTAAAAAAACCCCTTCCGATAAAAACACAATGCATGTTAGACCAGTTGGCTTCCTAGTATAGACCTATTTAGAAAATATTCATACACATGTCCTGTGTTGATATATACGGTAGGCGTGTGGTGGGTGGTGTTAATCAATTGTCTTGATCCATAAAACTCAAAAATCAGACATTGGGACAATAGGCACTGAATGTAATAAAGTCCAACTCCTGGGTATGTAATCCAATAAAAGATAACATAGATAGGTGAATTTGTATGCACTGGAGAAAGTTTGCTTCCTGTGAACACACCCTGCTACACAGTATATCTCACTACCGTTGCATATGTAATATTCCTTTATCAATTATAAGATAATTTTGAAGACAAAAGTTGTAAAACACCTGTGAGAATATCTGCAGTCTGAATAAACAGAACTATATATGCAGGTGAGTAGTTGTGCGTCTTGATGAAGGCACCCTAATACACAGTATTTCCCACCAACTTTGTGAATGGAAATTTCCTTCCTTAGTTGCAAGAAGACTTTAAAAGCAAAAGCAGCAGAACACCAGTAAGGGTAGTTTGATAGTGGAAAAATCAATTTCTCTGAATTAAATCTGGTGTATAATCAAAGAAACAAATGGAAGTGGATCTCACCAATGATGTCCATTCATCCTGAAACACCTATGTCCATAGCGTTCAACGTTGTTACTGAGGATCTCCATTTTGTCTTCATGAAAACAGCACCGTTTTTTAATCACCACATCCGCCACACAAGAGGAACCCAAATATATGTAAAATATGATGTGGCCCTTGGGATCTGGTGACTTGCTCCAACATCTGGTATGGAATCATTGCAGTTGCATGGTTATTTTGTGGTGCTTGGTGGCAATTACTGGCTTTTTTGGTAGGGTTTGCGGGTGGCAACATAGCAGAGCATATGTTTTAATTACATCTTCTCGTTCTTTAGCTACTACAATGGCTAAACTGCACATGTTCCAAGAGATAGATCTGACAGGACCTAACCAGATCTCTTTATCGCCAATATAACACACGTACTGTAAAAAGGTTCATTAGCACATAAAAAATTTAGAATGCCATCTGACATCACGATAACATTGCATTCCAAACTGCATAGCATCATACAATAAACATATTAAATACTTACCTATTTAAAAAACAATTAATGCAGGGTCTCTTTAAAATTAACCTGTGCTTTGTTCACTCAGGGAAAGGAATAAGTTTACTGACGGTTACCTTAATTTTACTCCCAGTGCTCCACACTGCTCCTTCAGCTTCCGGGGTCAAAAGAAAAGTCCTGTGTAAGCTATGAGTCACTAAAATTGTAGTTTGAACTGGGCTATCACAGTGCTGCCACATGAAGTCACATGCCCCTCAATGCCTGGAACCTTGGTATATGCTTTTCAGCTTCTGAACAGAGTAGTGAAGGAGCGCCAGAAAGGCAAGTATGGGGTCTATTCACTAAGCTGCCGAGGGCAGCCGAGTGAACAACCGACCCCAAGTGAAGTGAGCCGAACATTGTTCGGCTATTCCCTTCAGGCTTGTACGGTTGAAATCAGCCGTAAATCGGCTTGCTTTGCATGGCTTCTGGTCGGCCGAACATGTTCTGCATGTTCGGGCGACCAGAAGTGCAGGAGTAGTTCGACTCAGCCGATCCAACATCTGGATCGGCTGAGTCGAACCTCCTGCAGGATACTCGCTGCTGTTCGGCCTATTCTCATAGATCCCGAACAGCATCTATGAGAAGCTTGGCGGCATTCGGCTCGGCTATCCTGCTCAATACCTCTGTGGTATCAAGCAGAATAGAAAAATAGTTTAAAAAGTAGAAAAAGAAGAATAGAAAACGATTGGGTGGAGCTAGCAATGACAGCTAGCTAAGCCTGACTGTTTTCTATTGGCCGGGCGGTTCTGCTGCCGTCAAAATTAAGAAAATAAAGAAGTTTTACTCTGCTCGATCGAGCAGAGTAAACCTTTCCCTGCTCTGTCTTTTTTTCTTCTGATATCGGAGCCGTTGGCTGCCATCAGAGCAACAACAAAGAAAATAAGCATAGGAATGCATAGCTACATTCCTATTGGCTATTTCAATTTGCAATAGCCAATAGCAAACTAGCTATTGCACCCGCCCTCTGCTGCTGTCATTCACTAGAGGGGGACCTGATGGAGAACTGCTGGACCCCTCTACTGATTAGAATGGTGGCTAGGTGAGTGCACTGTGTGTACAGCATTCTAGTGACACTGACAGATCAATCCACCAATCTGTAGACATGGGACCTATAGTATAAGCCCATCCCACTTTTTAAAAACACAATTTGAACACACCTGCCATAGCCCCACCCATGCCCGCCCAGGAATTACAATGTCTAACAGGGTTATCAGCAAAAGAGTGAAAAGTTTGGGGAAGGCAGGAGAAGTGAACAATCTAGGACAAAATAGCTGATTTGGAAACAATGTTCCAATTCAGCTCACTTTCCAGTTCAATTATATTGTCCTAGATTGTTCACTTCTCCTGCCTTCTCCAAACTCTTCCCCCTTTTGTGAATAACCCTGTAAAAGTTGCCAGGTATGCGTACACCACTGTGTCCCATAGTGGCAAAGGAGCTGGCAGAAGGGACCAATGAGAGCACTGGGGGACCATAAATCAGACACTCCTGGAAGTGTCAGATTCTGAAAAGTCTTTAAGTGGCTGTTTCTTTTCAATTCAGTGCAAACCAGCAACAAGGGGTAGGCAGAGAGGTACAGTAAGCATATTCTTTGCAGGGAACTTTTATTTTAGCTACAGAATAGCTTGATGTTTGTTCAGGACAAGTTTTTTTAGCCTGGTTAAATATAAAACATTTGGGTTGGTTTACTAAAGAAATGGAGCCTTACCTTACAAGGTAAATGGTTTTTTGTAAATGTTCCTAGCGCATGATTGGGTATTCAACGTGAACGCAGCTTACCTGATTTGCTTGGCTGAGTAAAAATCCAATTTGAAAAATGAACAATCTTTGCATCATCAGTAAACCAAGCCCTATGCAGCTTTGTCATGTAGCACAAGTATTACCAGTATTTATAACACTTATAACACTTGCTTAATGAGATCCTAACTCTTGAAAAATACATTTTGCTTCATTCTGAACCCATTTTATATTGATCAATGTCCTTTGTACCAGTCCCATTTTCTGTATTATTTGGACTTAGCACAAATTATATCATTCCACTATTCATTCTGCATGAGAAATATATTGTTCCTAATTACATCACTTTCAAGATTATAAATGGATTTAAATGTGACAGCTTCAGCTACATAAACAGAGGGGCTGTGCGAATGTGTTTATATATCTGCGTTATGGTCTTCAATGTGCACATTGAAATATGGCTTCTCTTACTCTTCTACAGGTTGTGCAAGCTCTTTGTGGTAAGAAATACATTGAGTTTGTGGTTTGTGGGCGTAGTATTTCATAATGTAAAATAAGAAATGCCATACATCATTTTGCACTTGCCCTGTATATATGATTTGTACCTACTCAGAGAACGTAATCCTTTGAAATTTATGGAGTTTCATTTTGTGACAATTTATCTTAAAATGGTGTGATATTTTTAGTAATAGTAGATTTGAAAACTTTGTTTTTCTAGTATTGCATCAGGTCCTTATTTTAGAGGATAAGTGAAGTTTACCACAAATTGCTGCTATAGTGGAAAAAAATAAAGTACAGCACTCAACTTATCTCTAAGCTGCTAACTATAGTAAATAGCTGCAAATCATTGACACATAATGGCATCAGTAATTAGCCACAAACATAGCAAACAGTAATTATTGGTAAAGTGTAGCTAAAGACAACTCATTTTTTGAGTTGTGAGAGGTTAGAACCTCTACTGGGGTTTTATTGCTGTGTCCCTACTATGGCAGATTAAGGGGTCTATTCACAAAGCTGCCGAGGGCAGCCGAGTGAATGACCGATCAGACTAAACCTGTGAAAGAGTTAAAGGGTATCTGCAGACAAAAAGTATTTTGTGCATATTAGGGACGCATTGATACCGATACTAGTATCGGTGCTGATACCAAGTATTTGGGGCAGTACACGTACTTGCTGTATTATTCTTAAAGACATTTCACCGGACATTTGAGAAAGCTGGTCGGATGTCCAGTGAAAACGTCTTCAAGAAAAATACAGCAAGTCCAGTTGCCTTATTTTTACAGATATACCATGACCTGGATGAATGAGAACCTTCACAGACACATTTTATTTGTAAGTTATATATTGGCATGTAAGTTCATAATAAAAACAAGCCTGATTATTATTATGCACAGGCTTTTCTATCAAATAATGTACTGTATAATGCAAACTAATGTATAGGATTTTATGAAAACAATAAGGAGTCTA
Organism: Nanorana parkeri; assembly: GCF_000935625.1. NCBI lineage: Eukaryota > Metazoa > Chordata > Amphibia > Anura > Dicroglossidae > Nanorana > Nanorana parkeri. The sequence goes on from NW_017306304.1 coordinate 1,567,025, forward strand.
TTCACTAAGCTGCCGTAGGCAGCCGAGTGAACGACCGACCTGAAGCGAAGTGAGCCGAACGCTTTTCACTTCAGGCTGATACGGCTGCTTCCAGCCGTATATCGGCTGAAATCAGCCGTACATCGGGTGGCTTTGGGTCGGCCGAACATGCTCAGCATGTTTGGGCGACCGAAGTGCAGAAGGAGTTCGACTCAGCCGAACCAACATCTGGATCGCCTAAGCCGAACCTCCGGCAGGCTACTCGCTGCTGTTCGTTTTATTCTCATAGATGCCGAACAGCAGTGAGTATAGCTCAGCTCAGCCTAGCTCAGTGGCATTCGGCTCGGCTGTTCTGCTCGGTCCCTTTCTGGGACCGAGCAGAATAGCAAAATAGTTAAAAAAGTAGAAATAAAACAATAGAAAACGATTGTGCGGAGCAAGCAGTGACAGCTAGGTCCGCCCAACTGTTTTCTATTTGGGCGGTTCTGCTGCCGTCAAACTAGCTATTGCACCCGCCCTCTGCTGCTGTCAATCACTAGAGGGGACCTGATGGAGAACTGCAGGTCCCCTCTGCTGATTGACAGCAGCAGTGGGAGGGGTGCAATAGCTTGTTTGCTATTGGCTATTGCAAATTGAAATAGCCAATAGGAATCTAGCAATGCATTCCTATGGTGAATTTTTTTTTTTATTATTCTGACGGCAGCCAACAGCTCGATGTCAGAATAATAAAGAAAAAGCAGGGGAAGGTTTACTCTGCTCGTTCGAGCATACAAAACTTTCCTTCAGTTAGTGTTTCTCTCCCGGGCGGCTGGGAGCCGCGATCTAATAGCGGGAGACTCCCGGAGCGCCCGGGAGAGTTGGGCTGTCTGGAGATCAGTGTCCCTGGTTACCTGGTAACCAGGAGCGCTAATCTCTGTGCAAGTGGCCGGACCCAGCCGTAAGATCACGGCTGGCTCCGCCCAGCTGTCAGAAGCAGGCTGTCAGCCGGCCAATGGCCGGCCATTCGGCCAGCTTCGGCTTTCAGCGTGGCTCAGTCGGGCCGAGGAATATGCCTTCGGCTCGACTCAGCCGCTCGGCCAACTTCGAGAGCTGTATGGGCTATAGGGAATAGCCCTACAGCAGCCCTTCGGTTCTACTGAACCGAAGGGGTCCTGGGGCCAGAGCTAGCCGAAGGATCAGCCGAAGCTGGATCCTTCGGCTGCTTTGTGAATAGTCCCCTAAGCCTGTAATTGCACTGCGACTAATTAAATGGGACAGCTTAATTTTTAAATACTTATTTTATTGCCATTAACAATACATAATACAATCCTGGAGTGCAATTCCCATAAAAACATAAGTGTATCTGAAAAGGAGCCTAGAGAAGAAGAAACACCAGTGACAGGATATTTTTGAGGGATGAGTGTAGATGTCAGAATCTTCAACTGCAGATTTCTCCCTAAAGTATTTTACATGCAACCTGATATTGTGCGAAGTGCTTTTTTTTTACAGGATACATTTCACAAACACGTGTTTGCTAGATAGTTAAGCTGTGAAATGGACTAAACATTTCATTTTTCAGGCATGAGGGAATACTTGGTACAATGATACACTGCTTGCCTGTGCAGATATGGAAATAAGGGTTATGTGTGGGATTCCCTTAGGCTTGAAAGTACTGGAATCTGGTCAAATGTATTTTAAAATACTTCAGAAAAATTACTGATATTCAGACTCCTTTTAAAGAACAAATTTGAATCTGATTTAATAAAACTGTGTATATACTGTATATATATAGTTTCACTGCAGCAGCAACACAACTTGGTCAAAAACACCCCCCCCAGATGGATGATTTGACAATGAAGGAGCAGTAGCACACTGATGATGTCTCCGTGCAGTCAGTGCGGGCTCTGGGTGGTCAGTAGGGGCTAGGGCAGTCAGTAGGGGCTCCGAGCGGTCGGTAGGGGCTCTGAGCAGTCGGTAGGGGTTCTAACATGCCTGAACAGAGGGCCGCGGGTGCCTGATCAAAGCTGCTCACCCACCCGGATACCGAGGCGTTCCGGGTTGGCCGGGCCTTTTTGCAGGGGCGGGCCTGGAGCAGCAGCTCCACCCGCCCCTATATTAATCCGGCCCTGCTCCCGGGCGGCAGGGAGCCGCTATTTAATAGCGGGAGACTCTCCCTTCTGTGCAGGGTGGGGCGCCCCCCAGCCCGCCGAAGCTCCGCCCCATCCTGTCAAAGCTCTGCCCACGTCCTGCCAAAGCTCCGTCCAATCCCACCAAACTCCCGCCCCCAGCTTGGTAACCAAGCTGTGTGGGGAGGAGAAAGGGAGGAGACAGGGAGGAGCCTCCCTGTACCTCACTTGCTCGTCACTGGTGAGGCATCGAAATTGATGTCCTCACTGGGTTTTTTTTTCTTCTTTTTTTTGATTGAACAGCTTGGACTAATGGCGCTTCATAATACTAGGTGAGGCTCTGTCTGACCTGCCTCCTCTGACCGCACGTCCCTGCCGAGTACGGTACTTGGTATTTGAACATCCCTAAATTTGACATTGGTTTTAGACATTGATGAGATTAGTCAGAATTTATTGACAGGTGCATTTGACCTGTAGTGCAGTCCCTGCTGACCAGCAGGTGTTCTGCTTCAAGTGGATTTTGCATTCTAAAGACTTGTATGGGAATGCAAAACTTGTTTGAAGTGAACAGAAGTTGTAAACCTTATCTGCAAATACTCCTCCCCCCCCCATATTGTATAGAGCTCTTTTACTTACCTTGCCCCTGCTCCCACAGGCTCCAAGGCTGGCACCCACAGCCTGTTCTCCCCTCCACTTTCCCTCCATGGTGGTTTGGGGTCAGTGACATCATCACATCTAATGCACTGCCCATAGCCTTGCATTAGAAGTGAGGATGCTGAGGGACAGTCCTTGGGCTGGAGCGTAGGGTAGGAATGTGAGTGCAGACCACCAGGAAAGACGGGATCAGGTAAGTAAAAGTCCTACCCACCATACCCCTAAATATTAACCAGCAAACAACCGTTGCAGTGTAAGGAAAGGAGATTGGCTTTAAGTAATTATTAGTGCTATAGTCATAGTGCATATAGTCATAGGGAAATCTCATCTGTAATCTCACGAGATCTCAGCAAAAGGCATTTTACTCCCTGGAGATGATGTGCATGGTCACCTGTCCTATCCACATGTCTAGCCACATGTGTCAGAAATCCAGGAAGTAAAAGGAGAGCTAATAATCTGCCCTTAGTTAACATGGCCACTGTCAGAAGACTGGGTAGGAAAAGAGAAATAAGCTATGCAAAGAATACAAAGCCTGCAATTATCTAGAAATATGTGTGTGTAGATTGTCATTACTAAACATTTCTAAAGATGTGTTTGTCGTCATTTTAAAGATATGGATAAAGGTCCATTTTAAGGATGACCTCACCAGTAATGAGCATCCAAGCACATTGGAGGAGGAGAGGTGACATACGAGGCTGAACTACAGCAGCAATTGTTTTCCTTAAAGTCACCCAGATTATGAGAGTGAATGTTAGGCTAGATGGCATACTCACCTGCTCAGTGAATCCAGCGTTGTCCTGCTGTGATCCACAGACCCTCATACCCAGTTTAGCGCCCCCCATCTTAAAGTAAGATCCAGAGCACATGTAGACATGCCACTGGTCTCTGCCTGGTTCTAAGAATGTCTGAACATGCGCCAGATCCCCTATGCATGTGCAGACTGCCGTATTTCTCTGCTAGGATCCATAGACCTGGCAGAGACCTATGGTGGTGTGTCCTTCTGTGGGGGATCGGGCCCATGTGCAGACACACTACTGGTCTCTGGACCTGCAAGAGACCCACACCCTGTCTGCAGATGTATGAGATCTCGCAAACTGCCTCCTGGGATGCGTGACACAGTGGCAGATCCAGGGGGGGGCAACGGGGCAATTGCCCCCCCCGAGATTACTGCCGCTCCTGTCCCGACTCTTGCCTCCACGGCCAGCCACCCGCAGTGTATAGTGACAGCTGTCCCTCCTCCGTGTCACAGACTTTACTGCGGTTCAAAAAAACTTTGTACAATGAACTGCAGTAAAGTCTGTGACACGGAGGAGGGACAGCTGTATGTTCCGGCCAGGGATCGGCAAGGTGTCAGTGACTGCTTCTTGCTGGGTCCGCTGCGGTCGTCCAAAAAAAAAATGGCACGACCCCCCTGTCCATTTGCCATTTTGGTACGTTCCTGCACACGTGACGTACAGGAAGGTTTTTTTTTTTTTTTTTTTGGGACGGCCGCCCGCATTTTGGGGCGGGACGGGGCGTTGTGGTGCATTTAATTCAATGGCACCGCTTCCCCGTCCCCCCCTGCCCGCAGTGCGATTGAACGTGTGGCACGTTCTGTTCCACTGCAAACGCAAAAAATAGGGCTTGCCCTATTTTTTGCATTTGCAGTTAGGCCTTGTTCACACCGAAAGCGTGTGCGTTCCAGAGCGGTAGCTGCTGGAACGCACCTCGATCGCTGAGAAACTTCTCCTTGCGTTTCGGGGCGGGCCGCTTCTGCCCGCAGTGCAATTGAACGCCTCAACGCCCCAAACAAAACTTTGCCAGCGTTCCGTTCCACTGCAAACACAAAAAATATGCAACGCAAAGTTTTGCGAGGCGTTCAATCACACGGCTTGAGGAGGGGCGTAGAAGCGGTGCCATTGAATACAATGCACCGCCACACCCCCTCCTGCGCCAAAACACAAGGGGAAGTTTCTATGCGATCACGGTGCATTCCAGCAGCTACCGCTCTAGAACGCACGCGCTTTCGGGGTGAACAAGGCCTAACTGCAAACGCAAAAAATAGGGCAAGCCCTTTTTTTTGCATTTGCAGTGGAACGGAACGCTGGCAAAGTTTTGCCACATGTTCGATCGCACTGCGGGGGTGGAAGCGTTGTCGTAGAATTAAATGCACCGCCACGCCCCCTCTCACCCCAAAACGCGGAGGGAAGTTTCACAGCCATCGCGGTGCATTTTAGCAGCTACCGCTCTGGAACGCACACGCTTTCAATGTGAACAAGCCCTAAAAGCAAGCAGCTGGCCTGATGCCCAAGGCTGAATAGGGGCCTGACGCTGTGGTGGGGGTGGGTAAAGCCTTTGCAGAGGACAGCAGCTGTCCTCTGTAAAGGCTTCCCCCACCACAGCGTCGGTTCCCTATTCAGCCTTTGGCACTAGCTGCTACCCTACTGATCTCTGCAAATGCTTCCCCCAACGTCGGACCCCTATTTAGCCTTTGGCACCAGCTGCTTGCTGCTACTGTGCTGATTCTGCATCAGCACAGTTGCAGCAAGCAGCTGGTGCCCAAAACTGAATAATAGGGGCCCGACACTGAGGTGGGGAGAGAGGGGAAGCCTTTGTAGAGATCAGTACAGTAGCAGCCATTAGCTGGCCTGGTGCCCAAGACTGAATAGTAGCCCAACGTGGGGGAAGCCAAATGCTTCCCCTACCCCAGCATTGGGCCCCAATTCATCCTATCATCGAAAGATTCCTTTCGAGTGAATAAAATGAAGATTCACTAAAATCTTTTGTTATTTCTGGAGTGCTGGTGACATCCATATCCACCAATTCATCCTTGGGCACCAGCTGCTTGCTGCTACTATGCTGATTCTGCAGCAGTAGCAGCAAGCAGCTAGTGCACAAAACTGAATAATATGGGCCTGACGCTGGGGTGGGGGAAGCCTCTGCAGAGATCAGTACAGTAGCAGCAGTTGGGGTGGGGGGAAGTCTTTGCAGAGGACAAAGCATCCCTCTGTCTCCCATATCTAAAAAAATGTAAGCTTTTTGTAATATATGTTGGAATGTCCTGAGTCTGACTAAATACCGCACTGCCCACCAGAGAGTCCTGCACCGACCACCAGAGAGCCATCCTGAGACCCTGGAGACACGAGGCTGTGATCCTGAAGCAACACAGAGTATGTAGCTTCATATCTTTCTGCATTACTGTATAATGTGTTGCTGGGATCTGTAGTCCTCTATAGTTGGTGCTGTATAATGTGTTGCTGGGATTTGTAGTCCTTTATAGTCGGTGGTATTCCGCATTGGTGTAAATAGCATTGCTGGGATTTGTAGTCCTCTATAGTCGGTGGTATTCTGCATTGCTGTATAATGTTTTGCTTGGATTTGTAGACTTCTATAGCTGGTGATATTATTCTGCATTGTTGTATAATATATTGCTGGGATTTGTAGTCCTCTATAGCTGATGCTATATTGCATTGTTGTGTAATCAAGGGTGTGTTCTTTTTTTTAAAAAAACGACTTGTCCAAGGGATAAAGTGGGTGCCGAATCTACTTGCCCTTCATGACAATCTACTTGTCCCAATACAAAAAAATAGTTTTTTATCAAAACTAGGGATGCACCAATGCAGGTTTTTCAGTATCAAGTGCGAGTACCGATATTTTGCTTTTGGTACTCGGCGATACTGAATAAGAATACCGCTGCTTCCACTTGCATTGAGCAGGCTTCCCGGGTAATCAGGAAGCCGGCAGCGGGTAATGACATGCCGCCCGGCTTCCTGATTGCCAGGGAAGCCGGCTGCATGTTATTTGGCTGGCTTAATTGTAACCGGAAAACCGTCTTAAATAAAATATTAACTATTCTGTAAGCAAAACTTAATTTTCTGGCAGTGCCCCTCCCGAGAATAGATTCTGGATCCGCCCTTGGTGTGACATAGACATCCAATGGGTCAGCAGGGGCAGAATACCACATGCTTGCCTAGGGAAAGATTAAGAATGTGAAGCGATAAGAATGTAAAAAAAGATATTTACTGTTTTTTTTAAATCCCTGCAATTGTGTAAAAGGTAGGGGGAATGGGCAGGTGGGAGGAAGTTTAAATAGGTGAAGGTCCACTGTAATAAATTACTGTTACCGATTTCAAGCAAGGAAAGAAGTATAGATGTGCACGTAGAGGATGCGAATGGCAGAATGAGGTTTGTTTTTTTATTGAATATCCCACACTAAATATGTTCAAACTGCAGTGTTGACAACATACCACAGATCACTTGTATGTAAACTAAACTCCAAACTGTTAATTTTTCTTCAACATCTGTCATCTTATGTCAAAGCTGTTTCAACAGATGTGAACTTTTCTTAAAACTGATGTGGTTCACTTTTAATTTGACCTCTCCATGTCCAAGAAATGTAATTGAAACAATAGTTTTTTTACAATTTACAAGCAATAATTTTTGATGTTTATGCTAAGCTAGTCATCATTTCCTGGTGAGAGCATAACTGCAGTGCTGATTGCAGACTTATCTGAACAATATGTTTTTATTCAAACATCTTCTAAACATTAAACATTTACATTGTACTGGTTTGGGATAAATCAATATATATATAGTACTACTAGTAAAGTACAAAATGTAGTATATTGGGATGCAAAAAGATTAAGAGGAAGCAGAAGTCAGTCAAGAACACTGGTAATCTTTTATTTAAAGGGTTACAGGACTAGATCTCCATATAACCAGGGCTTATTTCATAGCACAATGCAAAGCGCGAAAATGTGCGTAGCAGCTAGGTAGAAAGCAGTGCTAATTGGTTTGTGTAGTTCTACTGCGTTAAACTGGGTGTTCTAGGTTACAATTACTCATCACTGCTCTTTGCGTTATCCACTGCCATGTCATACCTGCTTGGCTTCCCAATGCACCACTAGAGCCCCCTTTAAAAAAAAAAAATGTAACTTACAAATATGGACACAAACATGGTCATGCTACCTCTTCTGGATGGGAGTAAGATGTAGGCATGGCATTAAGAGACAGTTTGCAATGCCCCCCTTATCCTCCAAAAGAAATATAAACTTAAAACAAGATTATAATAAATTAGGTAATTTTTAAAGTTGTGTGAAAAAGAAAATACACCACATTTGGAATTCTATGGTTTTAGGTATCAGGACATAATAAAAATCATCTGGTCCTTAGCAGGTCTTAATATGAGGTAAATACAATAACACATGACAAATTACACCATATCATTATATATTTACAAACAAAGCCAAAATGGAAAGGTTTTCTGTGAAAAGTAAGTACACCCTTACTGCTTCCATTGGAATGCAGAGGCTAAGTAGCAGCCATGTGCTGCTAATCAAATGCCTTGATTTAATTGAACAACAGCAATTGTGACCACCTCTATAAAGCCAACATTTTAGTAGTTTGCTGGTCTGGAGTATTCAGGTGTGTGTTAACACAATGCCAAGGAGGAAAGACATCAATAGTGATCTTAGAGAAACAATTGCTGCTGACAATCATCCTATGAATGGTTATAAGGCCATTCCCAAACTATTTAAAGTCCATCATTCTACAGTGTGGAAGATTATTTGCAAGTGTAAAACACTGAAAACAGTTGCTAATCTTCCCAGGAGTGGACATACCAGCAAATTCACTCCAAGGTCAGACGGTGCAATGCTCAGAGAAACTGCAAGAAACCCAAGAGTTACATCTCAGACTCTTCGGGCCTCAGTTAGCATGTTAAATGTGAAAGTTCATGACGGTTCAATTAGAAAAATACTGAACAAATGGTTTGTTTGGAAGAGTTGCCAGGACAAAGCCTCTTCTCTCTAAAAAGAACATGGCAGCACTGCTTAGGTTTGCAAAGTTTCATCTGAACAAACCACAAGACTTCTGGAACAATGTCCTTTGGACAGGTGAGATCAAAGTGGAGATGTTTGCCCATAATACATAATACATTTTGCCAAATGGGGCACAAACCAACCACGTTTAGCACAAACACCTCAAACCTACTGTCAAGCACGGTGGTGGAAGGGTGATGATTTGGGCTTGTTTTGCAGCAACAGGACCTGGGTAACTTGCAGTCATTGAATCGACCATGGACTCCTCTGTATACCAAAATATTCTAGAGTCAAATGTGAGGCCATCTGTCTGACAGCTAAAGCTTGGCCGAAATTGGGTCATGCAACAGGACAATGATCCCAAGCACACCAGCAAATCTACAACAGAATGGCTGGGAAAAAAAAGAATCAAGGTATTGCAATAGCCCAGTCAAAGTCCAGACCTCAATCCGACTGAAATTCTGTGGAAGGACCTGCGCATAAATAAATCCCTGCAAACCTCAATGAACTGAAGCAACGTTGTAAAGAAGAGTGGGCCAAAATTCCTCCACAATGATGTGAGAGAATGATAAATTCATACAGAAAATGATTACTTCAAGTTATTGCTGCTTAAGTTGGTTCTACAAGCTATTGAATCATAAGGTGAACTTAGTTTTTCACATATAACTTCTCCATTTTGGCTTTATGTTTGTAAAATAAATAATGACATGGTGTAATATATGATGTGTTGTTCATCTGAGGTTGCATTTACCTAATTTTTTTTATTAAACATTTTTGTAACAAAAGGTCAATGTAGGACAATTAACACACTAGGCAACAGAAAATGTACAGAGAAACATAGGACTCATAGGCCAATGCTAATGTACAATATTCTAATCAGTAAGGTACAAATTTAAATAGTAGAAATGGAGGTGTATATGGCAGCGTAGTAATATATGTGAGCATTATATTATAACAAGTAATATGGTAGCAAGAATAGAGTCTTAAACGAACATAACAGAAATAGTTAAACATACAAAAAAATAAGCTTGTAGTCATAGAGGAAGAAGAAATATGAAGACATGCTGTGTCATGTTTACATAAACAGAACAAAAACAGAGAATTATATATAATATATATATATATATATATATATAAAAAAAAAGAAGAGGTAATGCAATTAAGGGCCCATTTAAACCAAAATCGTAAGGAAATTACAAGTCAGCAGAGGGTCAATTGACTTGCAATTGTACCTTCCAATTTCCTTCCCATTCACTGCAATCTGTTTTTCAACTGATACTAACGGAAGGGCACAGAAAAATGTACGGCTGTGAATAGGGATAATTCACACCGGATCCGTTGCATTACTTTGAAAAGAGGTAGTGCATTTTCTACCTTCTTTTCAGTACAATGTAACACAACGGAACAGAGCGGTGTGAACTAGCGTGTGAGCTGGGGAATAGGTAGCGGGTGCAATTGCTCCCTGGGGTGAGCACTCTTGAAAGGTTCAGAGACCAGACCAGTGACCTGTCATAAACAGTGGTACATTTATTGGTGCAACACACAGGTTATATACAGTGCTGTACAGTGCTCAAATAAAGTAAACACTTCAAAACAAAATCCTAGCCATGTCCCGGCACTAACTAAACATAAGATAGTCCTGACTACCAACCTGTACAAACCTATTGTCTGTCAGGCTTCAGCAAACCACCATGACCAACCTTGTGCTCCAGCAGATAGAAAATGTCTGCTCCCCAGGCTCCAGAGCTCTGGCTGTTTGCCTCACCTGCACTAAATTGCCACTGAGGCAAAGTGTAAAACCTGGGGCTTACTATAGGTTCCAGAAGGTGTAAGAGAGGAATCTGGGTGACACATAAACCCCGGGCAGGACCTCTCCTTGCTCTCTACATGATGACCTGCTACAAGCCCCATTCACATCCATTCATTTACGTTAGCATCCATCAAAAAACATATCGCAATGTATCGCACACAATGGAACTGGAGTGAATGGGCCCTGAAAGTCCCAGAAAAGAGATATTAAAATCAGTGCTTTCACCCACACACAGCAGTGTTTACCTAGCACACTTATCCACAAACACAACTCTTATCAGAATAGAAACTTGCTGGGAAGTGAAGACAAACTTCCCTGTTTCTCTGTATAATGCGATACAGGCGCTCAATCTGATAAGAGGTCTGCCACATTGGTGCAAGGAAGGTGGGCAGGAGGGCAGATGGATGGTGGTTGTTAGGTTTTGATGTGACTATGTTGAAGGTTATACCCTGAATATGAGTGTAACATGAAACATGGTCAGAAAAGTAAACTTAGCCTTCAATATCTTTTTAAAATAGACCCTTTACCTTAAATATGTGATTATAATATACATGGGATCGATGTAGTTTTCCAGATGATTTTGGGGTCTTGGCTTTAAATAGTTACATGTCCTCCTTGGTTCCTTATAAAACTAATATAATATACACAAGTTTGCGTGGTAGGTTTTCACAAGGTTTCTAAAAGTAGTTTTACATTTGTTCCACAAGCGGCATATCATTTTTTCTATTACTACAACTTCTTAGAGGTCATTGCCTTCACAACATTGATAATTAAATATCTTGTATAGTGATGTCTATATTTGTATTATGAAACATTACTAGGTGGTTAAAATGTTCACACTGCAGTCATGTTGATCCCTCAGCCTGTGAGGAGATTGGAGCCAGGAAGACCTAGCTTCAGTATTTCATTCATGGTTGACCAAGAATTTTGATTACAGTTAAAGTCAAAGCTGCCAAAAAAACAAAAACAAAAAACAAAAACAAACAAACCAAGAGGCACTTAGAAGAAATAGAATACTGTCTCATATCCATGCTCGTAAACCTTGGATATCAATTAAAATAAATGCATATGAAACCTGAGACATTGGGGTTGATTTACTAACCTTATAAACACACCACGAACATGTATACACCTCTGTAGTGTGTTCCCTCCCAGCATGATCTATGGGTGGAATCTAAACACCTTTGTAGTGTGTACACACCCAGCAGGTGTGTTGTGCAAAGCCCTGCATGAATTTGCAAGGTGATGTTGTGTAAATTAGCTCTATGTTGTGTTGCTTGCATTGATGAATGCAGGGATGTAAATGCATGAGCTAACCATTTTTGTCTAAACTGTGAAGCAGCATTATATATGCATCATGTGCATGATTTTTCCATATATGGCATTAGTGGAAATATGCTTTTAGAGACTTTTTGGTTGATAAATACGTTTTGCTGTGTAAAAATCACACGCACCTAGTGCACGCGTGTGTTTAGGTTAGTAAATCACCCCCATTGCATTAGACTTGATGCGTCCATGGACAAGGTTCCATATCTATCTATGCGCTAAATGTGAATTCACTATTTGGTTCCCTGAGTCAACACAGTACATCATTAAGCTATTAACATGCATAATTATGATGGTTTCTCCTAATAGTTTATGGAAAATGACAGTCTTATAGTTTAAAAATGCCTAACTTTTTTCCTTTTAGTCCATATAGAAGCTTTGTTATATGATCAGGGATAAGGTCAAGTAGTTGTATCTTGCTAATTATATTGCATTACATGCATAACAAGGTAGTATCAAAAAGCTCAAAGTGAACCTCTAACCAGACTATGGACATTCAAGTACTTACATTTTCTTAAAAGCAGTAAATGAGGTTTAAACACACCCTCACTGGCCTATGTAACTGGAGGCATTGGTACATAGTTACAGTGTTATTAGTCAGGTCAAAAAGAAACACAAGCCCATCAAGTTCAACCTGTAATTTAAAAAATTGACCCCTATGCCCACAGTTTCTCCCAATATGCTCCAACAGGGAAACAGAAATCATCTATGTAGTCCTTTATTAAACTCTCAAGTATCTCCCCAACTTTAGAAGTTAGGTTTACAGGTCTGTATTTACTTGGTAGATACTTTGATCCACTTTAAAAAAAAGGCACACCATTGGGCTTGCGCCAATCCATTGGTACCAAGCCAGACATGCTATATGCCAGCAAGTCTCTAGTCTGTGGAGCAATTCATCCTCAAATTTCACAGTAGAAGCAATAAAGTAATTTAAGTCATTCTCCCAGCATTTTATCTGACCCTACTTGCCTCTTACAGGGCACCTTCTCTATGCTCTGTTACATAAGAGGTTAGAAGGCTATTGGGTTATTGCTGGCAGGGGAACAGGGTGAGCTGAACTGAATTAGAGGATGAGCTGGATAACTTCAGTACTTCTGCTGTGAACCTTAAAAGCTCAATTCACCTTTTAGATCATGTTTCATGTTACATCCATATTTAGGGTATAACATGTTAAATGGTCACATTCTACAGCCTCTCACCCCCAAATGCCCACCCACGCACAAATCATTAGGTTCTCCTCCCCGGTGTCTTCGATTTACATATGACTTCTGTACAGCTGTGCATGGCTCTACCTGCCTTTTAAGAATATGTAAATATGTGATGTTCATATCCTAGCCAGGGGATAACGTTAGAGTTTCTGATGGAGCAGGACACAACTGCCAGAAGTTGATTAGAGATGTTCTTAGGCCAAGACTTGAGAATGTCCTATATTTGATGAGACTCCAGAGAGCCCCCTGCTTATTAAATCTAGAACGTAACTTAAAAATAGCAACCAAACATATTCCTTGTTTTTTTTTTTAAAGATAACATTTCATTGGTAGAAAGGCAACAGATGATTACGGAATTTTTATCAAATAAGCCCAAGCCTGTGTCTCCAAAATTTCCATTACAGGTAAAAAAAAATATATATGTCAAAATCTGGTTTAGGCACAACAGTAAGGTACAGCTTTATTTAAAATGTTTTTAAAAATAACAGGATAGTAGAATAGTAGAATAAAAATAAAAATAGCAACTTTGTGCTGCAATACTCACCTTCAATCTGATGTTGTCAACTACAGAAACTATTCTCTGTCACTGGCTTTCATGGGCCCATCTTCTAGGTATATGTCAATAGGCTGGCCTTGCCCCAGAGTAATACTGCACTGAACAGTTAAAACACAATTGTTCTGCTGCAAGAGAAGAGGAAGGACCTGTGACATCATGATTTTTTTCTTTAAGTGAAGGGGATGGGACATTTTTAGTTCTTCATGATTAGCCTTCTCTTGGTCAAATTTTCAGTGACTACAAAGTCAGATTCAGAGCTTTATTGAAGTTGGAGGTCAGACTTCACAAAATACTTTTCAGTAAGTATTCAGTAAGTATTCAGTTCATAATGGTTTACGTACAGCACATGTGGCGTACCCACATACCACACAAATGTGCTCAGTTAGTAAAATCAGATGGTGCCTGCTGGCCAATCTGATTAAAGCTGTAATGGGCAAAATGAGTAACCAAATGCAGTGTAATATAATTCATGAGGTTATTTGTTTTAATTTAGCAGTGGATATGAAAAAAAGTCTATACAAGCTTGGAGGCAAATTTTCTAACAAAACATATTATTCTCCTAACAAGTCTGTGGTATTTGGTAACACATTTTAATTTTTTGAGCATTTCATATGTTCCTGTTTAGTTAAAAGCAGTTGAACAATCGGCACACAATGGCATGTAAAACAGACATAGTTAATGGGTGGTCTAAATAGGTGCCAGAAAGTTCACTGACAAAATACCCACTACAAATTCAGGATACAGAATTTCATTTTTCAGAAGAATATTTTTTGTTAGCTCTAATTCATATTAATGTCACCATTGACATTTTTCTCAGACAAATAAAAAGAAAATCCTCTTCAGAGACGGACATTAAAATAAAAGTTTTGGTTTATGTTTGGAGATTTAAACTTTGCGATAAAACGGATTAATTTATATGACTTAAAATGTCTTTTTTAGAGCACAAAGTATGCTCAATATTGAATTGCGACAGCAGAACATGATAGCATGCTGAATTCTTGTCTTCTGTTTGACAGTCATTTCATGGTACAAATCAGCTAGATTAGGAAGTTTAATGCATGTTTGCTCTTTTCAATGGCTCAGTCATGCAAATAATAAAAAAGCTATTTTAAACATGGCAGGGTGAAATGTTAAAAATGAAACAAACAAGGGAGAATGATGGATTATTGGAACCGGAATAGAGAGGAGCTGTGTGGCCAAATACTAAAATATCATTACATTATATGGAACAGTTCAAATCTTCTTTCCAATAAAATCATTCAAAACAGTTTTCATATAGTTATATTTTCAGATTTATAATACTACACATTTGAAAAGTTGCTAAATGGCAATTGTTTGTAGATATATCATAAAATGTAAATAAATATTTATTAGGACACATGTAGGTGTGTGCAAAGTTGTGTTTAGAATTGCTTGACTAAAAACATACCTAATTGCATGATAGATAATGGATAGACAAATGATGGGGGGAAGTGAGGAAAAAAAAGAAGATGAATGATAAAATGAATGGAGAACGAGGAGAGAGGGAAGGTAAGGAGGGATAGAGGAAAAGAAGGGAAAAGGGAGGAAGGAAAGGAATGGGTGGGGAGAAAAGGGAGGGGGGAAAAGATTAAAAGGTGATGGGGAGAGCATGGGTATAGGAAATGAAGAGAGAAAGGAAAGGTGAAAAGAGAAGCTTTTGCTGAGTGTGATGTTTGGGGATATTAGCACATATAATGAGTGCTTTAAGGACGCAGTCCACTCACAATATCTTCTGTTTAAGGGCTTGGTAGCCCACTTTTATTTACACAAAAATTAACACACCCACCTTGGATACCCTTGGGTTGTTCAGTACAGCATCCATGCACTGCTTATAGCCTCCTGGCTTTCACTGTTAACATTAATAATTCTTACTCACCAGTCCTCTCTGTAGTGCTGTCCTATACTTGTACTGGCGGCCCTTCAGGCTCTCGGCTTTCACAGCCTCACCAGTTCTCCCATCCTCCCTGGCTGGTTTTGCATGCCTCCAGCACACACACCACCTGACTCCACTTTGACGTCTAGGGGAGCCCCCCTGAACACTGTCTGTTTCTCTTCCCAGAGCACCCGCCTTATACAGAGACCCGCCTCGCTGTCCCCGCACGTTAGTGTATTTGACAGCTTCCTGCAAGAGCTTCCTCCAGCTGTGAGAAGAAGCCAAGAGGACCGCGACCACTGCGGTAAGTGCTTGTCATTATAGAATATGGAATAGACTATGGCTGTAATTGACTATATTCTATTCCATGTTCTATTATGGCATTGTATTACTAGAAAACTACAAGTCGGCTGTTCAGCTGGGACTTGTAGTTCCCTGTATGATAGAAGGCTGTTTTAATTACTGTCCTCATGAAAGTCCTAGTAATACAATGTCATTATAGAAACATAGACTAGAATATAGTTGAATTTAAAAGTTACTGTACTATAGTGGCATTGTATTACCAGTATTTTCATGAGGAAAGTACCGTATTTTTCACTCCATAAGACGCACTTTTCCCCACCCAAAAGGCGGGCAAAAATGTATGTGCGTCTTATGGAGCGAATATTCTCGACAATAATGATGGATTATTGGAACCGGAATAGAGAGGAGCTGTGTGGCCAAATACTAAAATATCATAACATTATATGGAACAGTTCAAATCTTCTTTCCAATAAAATCATTCAAAACAGTTTTCATATAGTTATATTTTCAGATTTATAATACTACACATTTGAAAAGTTGCAAAATGGCAATTGTTTGTAGATATATCATTAAATGTAAATAAATATTTATTAGGACACATGTAGGTGTGTGCAAAGTTGTGTTTAGAATTGCTTGACTAAAAACATACCTAATTGCATGATAGATAATGGATAGACAAACGATGGGGGGAAGTGAGGAAAAAAAAGAAGATGAATGATAAAATGAATGGAGAACATGGAGAGAGGGAAGGTAAGGAGGGATAGAGGAAAAGAAGGGAAAAGGGAGGAAGGAAAGGAAAGGGTGGGGGAGAAAAGGGAGGGGGGAAAAGATTAAAAGGTGATGGGGAGTGCATGGGTATAGGAAATGAAGAGAGAAAGGAAAGGTGAAAAGAGAAGCTTGTGCTGAGTGTGATGTTTGGGGATATTAGCACATATAATGAGTGCTTTAAGGACGCAGTCCACTCACAATATCTTCTGTTTAAGGGCTTGGTAGCCAACTTTTATTTACACAAAAATTAACACACCCACCTTGGATACCCTTGGGTTGTTCAGTACAGCATCCATGCACTGCTTATAGACTCCTGGCTTTCACTGTTAACATTAATAATTCTTACCCACCAGTCCTCTCTGTACTGCTGTTCTATACTTGTACTGGCGGCCCTTCAGGCTCTCGGCTTTCACAGCCTCACCAGTTCTCCCATCCTCCCTGGCTGGTTTTGCATGCCTCCAGCACACACACCACCTGACTCCACTTTGACGTCTAGGGGAGCCCCCCTGAACACTGTCTGTTTCTCTTCCCAGAGCACCCGCCTTATACAGAGACCCGCCTCGCTGTCCCCGCACGTTAGTGTATTTTACAGCTTCCTGCAAGAGCTTCCTCCAGCTGTGAGAAGAAGTCAAGAGGACCGCGACCACTGCGGTAAGTGCTTGTCATTATAGAATATGGAATAGACTATGGCTGTAATTGACTATATTCTATTCCATGTTCTATTATGGCATTGTATTACTAGAAAACTACAAGTCGGCTGTTCAGCTGGGACTTGTAGTTCCCTGTATGATAGAAGGCTGTTTTAATTACTGTCCTCATGAAAGTCCTAGTAATACAATGTCATTATAGAAACATAGACTAGAATATAGTTGAATTTAAAAGTTACTGTACTATAGTGGCATTGTATTACTAGTATTTTCATGAGGAAAGTACCGTATTTTTCACTCCATAAGACGCACTTTCCCCCCCCAAAAGGCGGGGGGAATAGCCCGTACAGCACCCCCTCGGTTCTCCTGAACCAAAGGGGTCCTGGTGCCGAAGCTAGCCGAAGGATCGGCCGAAGCTACGGTCAGATCCTTCGGCAGCTTTGTGAATAGACCCCATAGTATAAAATATTATTGACTTTGTGTAGAACAAGAGACACGTCAGGATAAGGTGGGAGGGCTGGGGGTAGGAAGAAAAAAGGGCAGGTCTCCATCTCAACCCATGTCATACAAAGTTGGTTGCCTTCAAGTTGCTTAATGGCATCAACCCCACAGACCCACTCAGCATTGATAGCGGGTTTTGTAGACCTCCATTGTCTACAGAAATCAAAGCATGAGCAGCAGCTAAAATATGACACAGAAGACCCTGTTTAACAGTTTCATATTTCCCTGGTTTCACTGACAGAAGTAAAATGCAAGGGTCATTCTGCATACTAATACTATTGATCTTCCTATATATGAAGATAATAGCATTCCAAAATGGTTGAATTAAAGAACAAGCAAACTAGACATGAGTCAGGTTGCCCTTCTCCTGGTGGCATCTCTAACACATGTCAAAGGCCACCAAGTCATACATCCATATGTCAGTTGAACAACAATACCAACATGAGAGACTTTTATAACTGCAGTTTTGCGATCTGCTAGAAATAGTAAACTTTTGAGCAAAAGTAAAAGATTTCCTCCAATCCACCAAATCTCTGGTTATCCAGTACTCAGATTTCCACTTCCCAGTAAATGACGGGTAACCTGGTAGAAACTCAGAAAGAAGCAGTTTATACACTATAGAAAGGACATGCGAAGGTCTTGCATTTTGAAGGAGAAGAGATCCAAAAGCCATATGCTGTCTGAGCAGGGGTGGAGAGAGGGATTGGAATAACCTTAAAAGTTGTAAATGTTCATACCAAGGCAAGTGCTTTTTTTATATCTGTCAGGAACTCTATTGGTGAAATGTTTGTGCATGAGGTCCCATAGTCTAAACATCCAATGTGGCCATTATGAGGGGTCCTACTCTCCCTTCTGGATTTCCTAATGCAATTTTTTTAAGGGGATGCAAAAAAAGGTGCTGGGACAAGCATCCATGGGCAGGGACACCCAAAAATCCCAGGTGTACAGGACAGAGTTGGACATTCTTGCCGGGGTATCTTGCTGTTAGAATATCCAAAACATGTCAGGGACTTACTTAGCCTACCAGGACCTCCCCTTGACTAAAATATCACTTTTTTGATTGACAGATCAATTTAATGTATTTGGGACTTACTTAGCCTACCAGGACCTCCCCTTGACTAAAATATCACTTTTTTGATTGACAGATCAATTTAATGTATTTCTAAATGAAACTAGTGTAGGTACATACATTTGTATTGATATCAGCCCTGCTCAATCCCCTGTACAGTAGGGATAAGACTGGGGCTAATCAGACTTTGCTTCATGCACATGCGCTGACAGGAGTAAAAAGCATTAAGAGCAGAGGGAAGATCTAATTATTATCTAACGTCACTTTCCTGTAAGCAACAATGGGTGTATTTTGATCGATTGATCTTGGCCAAGATGTGTTGCTATTCCAGTAGAGGTCAGGTATCTGGATTTGTGGCTGGATCACTAGACTGGCTGCACAGAACTGCTAATCCTTTGTCAAGGAAAAGTATTCTCATATATGTATTTCATCAGATTATTTAGTTACTTGGCTTGAGTGCACTGCTTAATTCAGAGAACCAGCTGTCTTTATGGAGGTCTAATGTACTGTAATGTACTGCACTCTCCACAGATAAAAGATCTTTTTCCTTTGATATGTGTCCATGATAACACAAAAGCTGTGAGACCTTTACTGTTCGCACAGCAAATAGCTGACCATACATATAACAATTGTAAGGCAATTTCAACCATTTTCAAGCTACCCACTGAGCGAATTTCGGCTGGTTCATCAAGAATCATTGGAAATTCACTTAGTATATAGCCAGCTTTAGCAATCAACCCCCCACAAGTTCAATATGTAACCAGTATACTGTCGATTGTGAAGCGTAAGCTAGGCAGTAAATTGACAGCTTCAGTTTGACAAAAAGTGAAGATTTGATTGCTCTATCCAATTGCCTCATGTAGGGCCTGCTGAATGTGCCCTAAATTTGTTAATTTTATCAAATAAACTGTACACGCTATGCTCACTGGAGAATCCACAAAAAATCTAATGCACCAGGAAACCTTTTTTTCTAGCATTGGTATTTTAGGGGGTTATTCACAAAGCTGCTGAAGGTAGCCAGGTGAATAACCGAGCCGAAGTGATGTGAGCTGAACAATGTTTAGCTATTCACTGTGGCTCAGTACGGCTGATTTCAGTCGTACATTGGCTGAAATCAGTCGTACATTGGCTGCCTTCAGCTGCACTTCGGTCAGTCGAACATGCTCTGCATGTTTGGCTGAGCCGAAGTGCAGAAGGACTTCCACTCAGCTGATCAAACATCGGGATCGACTGAGCCGAAGCTCTGGCAGCTCACTTGCTGCTGTTCGCCCCTATCCTTATAGGGGCCAAACAGCAGTGAGTGAATAGCAGAATGCCGCCGAGGTTTTGTGCTCAGTACCTACGTGGTTAAAAAAAATTGAGTGCAATATTGTTAGTTTTTGCTTTGCTTCAGTCAAATTTTGCAACTCTTTCTTAGATTGAATTGTGTGTGGCCCATATAATAATGATTAATCCACAATTCTGCCAAGCATTACCCATTTCAATGTTGTTATAACAGTAAGTTAGGCAATGCTTATTAAATATTTTTAACATTAATTTAGTTTTATAGAACAGTTATAACATTAGTACTGCTGTTTACATATTTATAGGAATTCGTTAAGAGGTGTTAAACTAATAGCTTATGGGAACCAATCCAAGAAGAGGCAGAAGTGTACAGACAGAAACGTGGGACAGACACTACATTACTGCATCGCTAACAAAATGACACAAGCAAAGGAGGTTAAAAAATTATCCTGTAAACTCCACTTTTAAACTATTCACGTGGCGTTCAACTTTGAGCATCAGGTTCCAATTAAATGATAGTTAAATCTGACGGAAAAATTAATGGTCCAGAAAAGAAACTTTGTGCCTCCCTTCCATGTGCACTTATTTGCAGAATTTCTGCTTTAAATAAAAAGCTGGATGGCCGCCAGTAAAATGTTAGACTGATATCCTTAAAAGTTGAATAGGTAGTCACACTAAACTAGAAAAGTGTAGATGGCAAGTGTTCTCTATTTTGCCTTCTGTGTCTTTGACCACGTAGGTGTTGATCAGCATTTATAGACTGCTAGGCTAGTGGCTGTAATCAGCCGTGCAGTAGGGGTGTCACTAAAGGTTTAGTTGGCTACTGAAGCCTAAAGCAGGAAATGTTATTTGTAGTTTGTAAATCATTATTATATAATTATGTCATCTGGGATGATTGCTAGACCATTTAAGCATAGTTAGCCTATGAACCAGATGTGTATTGATATTCCCATCTAATGGTAAACAGAATGGTATTTAAGAAATGTAAAGTTCAATAAATCAGTTAAATATCTGTAAATGCATTTGGAATGAACTTGGCATTTCCAAATGATATGCTAGCGGAGGCTTGATCCAAAGTATAGGTTGGATAGTTCCATAGGGCGGTAGCTATTGTCTGGCTGCTTGTCAAACAGATCACTAATCACTCTGTTTGCTGTACTTACTCTGTCAGCTGCCTTGCCAAGACATTTCATGGCCAGCAGTATCAGAAGTATTTTTGTAATGAAATTAATGGAGCTTTACTGGAAAATCTCTTTACATTTGCTGAGACCGAATATGTTCTCGTCACCCTGAAACTCCGCTGCAGCTTTACGAGTCGGTTTTGGCTCTGGATCCCAGAAATATCACTTCTACCTTCAAACTCAGTTTTCCTTTCTCTTTGGCTTATTGTTGCCACATTGTAAGGGTTATTTATAACTTCTCCATCTTGACATGGTCACTGTCGTATAAATCATCTTCCCAGAGCAAGGGAAATTAAATTATACTGCTCACACTTTAAAGTTTCTCTTAGTGAAGAGTAAGTTGGCTCTTGAGGATATTCCAGAAAAGGATCATTGGAGGCAGATTTTGATACTGTGCAGCATTTCATGTGCTGTAACCATTATTTAGAATCCCCTGTGTCCCAGTTTGCCTTGAACTGTTCCGTTTCTTGTCTTTCCAAATCTTCAACCTTAGATTTGCACTGAGGCTGTTTATGCATAGAGATACTTACTTTTTAAAGCTGAGAAATATTTTTTTCATGACTTCTGCATTTTCTTAAAGGAGTCTTCTTCTTTCACTCATAAAGTGGGAAAGTGGCCCCTGTAATTGTGTCTTAATGTTAAATGATGTAACTTGTTCCTGCTTATAAATCTATGGAGAAACTGTTTTAGGGATATGCAAGAACAGCTCCAAAAATTCAGGTATGTTTTTTCTGCTTGGAGCTGTCTTTATAAAGTCCAAAACAGATAATTGTTGTGAGTCTGATAAGGATGAACACTGATGAACTGCATATATACAGCTTTGTACTTTCCTGCCTGTAGTAAGACTAAAGTGGAACACCAGGTAAACAGCCAAACACACAGCTGTCAGTCCTTGTGTATTAAAAACAACCACAACAAGAAATATCACTCTTCTACTCCCTGGTTTACTGTGTAGCCCTGGCTGGCAGCCCTGTTAAGCTGCTTAGTACAGGCATTACAGCCACATTGGGGTTAATCCTTTTCTCCCCAGTGGTGATAGAGAGGCCTGCAGTAGGGGCCAGAGAGAGTGGAGGATAATGATTGGCAGCGTCACTGTTAAGAGAGCGATAGAGACATACGGAGAGATCTGAAAAGAAGGTGCAGGCTTGGGGGGAGAGCTCCAGTGTACTGTGCTTCCTTCTGCCTGGTCTTCGGAAGATCTGCCAGCGGTGCAGAGGAGTCTATGGAAAGAGTGACCTGTTGTGCAGCCATCATTAACCAGCCAGGGGATCTTGCGGCCTGTTTTGCATCCAACTCCTTATGATCTGCTGTGGTAGTTATTAGACTACTGTCTGCTGTCAGGAAGACATCTGGCGTCTGAGTGGTGAGAGGTCTTTAGTTACCTTTATTGTGGGGCTTTGCTCCTGACAGTGGAACTCTGCGTAAGGGAGTCCTCCTTATCCCGCCATGTTCAGTCACCCTGGGTTTCCATATAAGAGTTATTCCTCTCTTGGATTACAAATACCTTTATCTGAAGCCAGTGGTTAGATATTGTCCTAAAGCATTATAGATAGGTCACATTATGTTTTGCATTCTTTTATAATTCAGTGATATTTACCTTTGTGACTGCTGTTACTTTTGTTGGTAGAGTTGCTTCTCTCTCATGCGTCTAATGCGTTCTGGCAGAGCTCTTCACAGGTGAATAAAGAGAACTAATACCACTATCTTTACTACTGTTCAGTCTGTTTAACCTATTCTTCTTTGCAGGCCTTACTCTCATTTGTTCTAATAAATGCCATTCACCTGTTACTAGGGAGTTGATGTACTGAAGTTATGCAAGCCCATTTCCAGCACCTGCTGCAGGGCTAGTGCTACAACTGCTTCTGCAATCTCCTTTCTAGATCAATTTAGGTGATGATACTGACTTACTCAACAGACTGGAGGTGGAGTAGTAACATCAAAAGGCAAATTGCTCAATCAAGAAAAATGTGTGTTATCTGCAGTGTTATCAGTGCAGTGTGAGAGAGGTGTGGAAATCTGATTTGTTGAACAGAAAATAATTTGACATGTCAAACATTAAAAATGTATGTATTGAAACAGAACCAAAATCGGAATGGAAATTCTATGAAAAGGAGAATATAAACTTTATAAAGGCCCCCAATACAAAGAGCTCACCAATACCTAGTGCTAAAGACTTGAAAGTTATGCCTAAAAAGGCAGGTAGAGAGCAAGGACTAGTCAACAGTATTTTCCTATAGGCACCTTGCAGATGATCCTTTCTCTACTACTGATTTTGCATGCCAATATGTGTATATCGTTCTTACACAAATAAAGTTTAATGAAGCATTATTGCTAGAATGTGGTGGATTTAATGTTTTACTTTGTTCCTAAATTATGCCCAGGTTTTCCTATATAATACCCAGTATGTGTCACTGACTGTGATCTCACTCTGATCAATGTCTGAATCGTGAAGTAGCGCCTCTTAAAGCCATCAGCTCAACATGTCTTATTATTATTATCTTATTAGTATTTGCCTCAGTAGTGAGGCATCCATTAATAAAAGTTTTAAGCTTTTTCATGCACCCGATCCCTTTTAGGAATCGGGTGTCTGATAGTGATAGCAGTGCGGTATTTACGCACTTGCTGCCACTGTTTGACAGCTGTTATAGATTGAGATTCATTTACAATAACTGCTTGATATAATTAAAAACAATAAAAAATGTAAAAAATGTTTAAATAAAAGTGTGAAGAGTAAAAAATAAAAATAAATTAAAAAAATAAAAATGATATATGTAAGTATATTTTTATACTATCATTATTATAAAATGTAATCCCTTATAATAAAAATCTGCAGCTGAGCTGCAGATTTGTTTTTCATCCCAGGGGGTTAATTTTTTTCTATTTAACCCCCTCATGAAAGCGATGTTTAAATTATGTCACTGTCACTAAGTGTGACAAACGACATTGTATATATATAGTCCATGGTCCCATCGCACTCCTGACCGTGTGAATCCCTTCAAGAATTGGGTGCTGCGGTAGTCAACGGGTGGCAGCCGTAACAATCGTGAGCTAAAGCAGAGACACCGGCACTCCAAATTTGCAAAATACATCTATTTATTGACGTGCATCGTGGTAAAAAACAACAAACGTTTCGGGGTCACCAAGGATCCCCTTCATCAGGTAAAACATACAGTATGCATGTATGTTTTACCTGATGAAGGGGATCCTTTGTGACCCCGAAACGTTTGTTGTTTTTTACCACAATGCACATCAATAAATAGACGTATTTTGCAAATTTGGAGTGCCGGTGTCTCTGCTTTAGCACATGACATTGTATGCCACAATTAGCTTTTAGAGAAAAAAAGTTAAATGTTAGCTTTTAGTTTTAGGCTAAAAGTATAGAACATTTTTTGAAATCCCAGAGATGTGAGGTGTTTCCAAATAAAGGACAAATGAAGGAATTTTTTTTAATGCGTTTTATTTAAGCTGTGCTATTTTTCTAAAAAAATAAAAATAATGATCAAAACTGGGGAAAAAGTGTTTTCTTTACTTTTTTGCTCATTTTTTTTATAGTTTAATTATCCTAAGTAAGGCGTTAGGCACACATATGTGATTTAAATATATAGCCCTATCTGTCCTCTAAAAAACAATATATAATATGTGTGGTTGCAGTCATTAATTAACAGAAACTAAAAACAAGCTTAGTCATGAAGGAGTTAAAAAAAAGGAAGACAGTGTAGTTGCAATACATATCAATACAAAGGGTTAGGAGGGCACTGCTTGTGAGAGCTTACAATGTATACAAAACCAAAAACATTTAGATTTCAAGGGATAAATCTTGCTAAAATGAATTTCTAAAAATGTATTTGAAAGGTTGTAGAAAAATTGCAGCAGTCAGTAATCTATTGAAATCTACCATCCTAGTTGCAACCAGGTTATACTGTATGTCAGGCAAATCAATAAGAGTAAATGGAAGAGAAAACCATTATGGTTTACTACAGAGGTAAGTAGTATATTAAAGGAGAACAAAAAATCAGTATATACTGTAGGAGATACAAGGAATGTGTAGGTGACAGAGAAATGTATAAAACAGACAAAAGCAGACCAATGGTCAAGCACAAAAGAGGGGGAAAATGGCTAAATCTATTAAAGAAGAACTCTGGGATTTTTCTAAATTTACCCTTACAGTGGGGCCTCCCCCGCGCTGGAAGAGTTAATTGCCCGTTTGTGTCTAGGTAAAAAAAAAAAAAAAGTTATACTCACCCAAAGCCTTAGCCACCAAGACGGCTTTTTAATAGACCGGTCCTTCCAACGTCTCTCCCCCTCATCTGCAGTGGTCTAAGGTTCTGTAAATCATCAGCGTCTTTACACTGTGTATAGATGTGAGGACACTGAGGAAGATTACAATGCTGCAGGGAGGAAGAGACAAGCTGTAGGCGAGTGCTGTGACACCTGGCTGGCTCTGAGCTTCAAGTTAGTGTTATTTTAGCACCTAGACACAAATGAGCACTTAATCCTTGCAGTGCAGGGGTAGCCCCACTGCAAGGGTTAATAAAACAATTCTTGGAGTTCTTTATTACCACTTGCTGTCATTGGCATTTTCTTACAATTTGCACACACATGATAAAATATACATTGTTGGCTAGAAAACAGCTTCAGACCCCCAAACAATGATATATGTTCTGAAAGCAGAGGCCCTGTAGTATAAAAAAATGCTAGTTGCAATTTTTTTTTACGATGCACATTTTTTGCGCAAATGTTTATCAAACCAGTATTTTTAGGAAAAAATAAACTAAATTAAAATTTAGTGCACAGAAATGTAATATAATACCCAATTGCTTGGTAAAATATGAAAGACAGGGTCACGCCGGGAAAATAGTTACCAAACATGACAAGCCTTAAAATTGCGTTTGCCCGTGAAGCCGCAAAAAAAGTAAATACCCAAAATTTCCCATAGGGAGCATTTTAAATGCTTTTACGGCTCTTGAGTTTAGTGCTAACAGTGATTGATGGTCCTAGAATTATTGCTCTCACTCTGACGTTCACGGCTATATGTAACATGTGTAGCGCAATTGTTGTTTTCACATGTAGGTGCCCTGACGCGTGGCACCGACGCCACTGCACGGTACAAACAATCCGGCGGCTGTATAGACGCTGGATAGCTTGTACATTAACAGCTATAGCTGGCTGTTAAAAGCGGTACCAAGAACATGGCTGCTGCAATACGTCTATAGACATATTGTGGCCCGGAAGTGGTTAAGAAAAGAGACAACACCTTTTTTTATATCAGTGAGGGAAAGAAAAGATACCATGCAATCACAAACATGAAAACTGGTAACAATACTTATGTTGAGGTAGACCTGGATTAAACAAACTGTTTCAACCAATTAATTTTGTTCAGTCTTCTCAGAAGTAATGAGAAATGTGTTTTGTTTTGGATTTTTCTTTCTTTCGGGTTTAGGGTCTGAACACCGTTTTGTTTTGTTTCATTATTTGGATTCGGATCTTTCGGAATTTTGTTTTAGTTTCAAACAGGGTTTTCAGATTGGCCACAAAATAATCACGTGTCTGATTTAGTTTTAGTTTGAACGAAATTCAGATGATGCAAAATTTCATTAAAAGAACATTCGGATTCATTTGCATTCAGCCTCATTGGAATTTGGACATTCAGAAGCATCTGAATTTCTGAATTCACAACATTTTTTGTGTGTTGAATTTACATTCGTAATGAAACAAAATTTATATGTCTAGTTTCTAGGGTCAGAGGTAGCAGATGAACTGGCTCACTTAAAGCTTACTAAAGCAATGGGTCCTGATGGTATTTTCCCCAAAGTTCTAAGAGAACTTTAAGGTGTAGTAAGTTTAAGTCCCCTATGATTGGTGGATGGCCAATATTGCACTTATCCACATGAGGGACATTAAGGAAGTAGCTGGCAACTACAGGCCAGTTACCTCTGTAATGGTAAAATTAAAGGAGTCACTGCCAGAAAGGAGGATCAATGGTCATGTAGCACTGACTCCCTAGGGAGCTGCTCAGATGTTGAGTCCCCCTGTCACTCTCATTGGTGACCCAACCTGAACTGAACCTGAGACTCACTGATACATCAGTAATAATGCAAAGGGCCTTATAAGGCCTGGACAAGCCCTGCAAAAGGAAGTTTGGTTCTATAAATTGAAACAATAACAAAAAAAATTTATATTAAACACTGGCACAAGCAATATAAGCATAAACTAGGTTATAATATAAGTAGCAGTAAAAGGGAACTCCATGGAAGGTAACAATCAGTGTGGCCTATTACTTTCAAGGTCCTAACCTAACCAATGACGAGTGGAAGAACCAATATAAAGTTTCACAGCACAGCCATAGTCTACTAGCTCTCTACTTAGGCTATACTGTAATCCACAGCCTCTCTCCCTGATGCACAGCCCCTCTACTCTCTGGGGGCTTCTGGCAGCTCTCTCTAGCCCACCAATTACTCCCACCTCTCCACTGTGTGCCTGGGGGTTTTGTTAAATGTCAGTCTGCCAATACAGCCAATCCAGGTCCTCTTCTCTCCTCTCCCTGCAGCACTGTCCTATCGAGGGAGAAAGAATGGTTGCTGTGGGATGGTCTTTTGCTGGATCCAAGGCAGCATGGCTTTACTGAGGGCAGATCATGTCAGACTAATCTGATTACATTTTTGACCTTTCTAGCAAATGTTTTAGACCTGGGTGGTGCTATGGATATAGCCTATCTTGTTTTTAACAAAGCATTTGATACCGTTCCACAGAATGATCTCATAAATAGGTTGTACAAGTTAGAACAACTTAATCATTGGGTGGTTCAGTGGATACACAGTTGGCTAAAGGATAGATATCTGAGTGTGCTTGTAAATTAAGTTCATTCAGAACAGAAAACAGTCACTAGTGGTGTACCACAAGGCTCCTTACTAGGTCCTGTTCTTTTTGATCTGTTTGTAAGTGATATAACTAAAGGTTTGAAGGGTAAGGTACATTATTTTGCTGATGACACAAAGGTGTGCAATGCAGTAGATAGGTGTTTGTGATCCTCTGTCAGAGTACAATATTGGGGTACAAGTTTGGCCAGAAAAACAGAGAAAAAACATTAGGGGGTGCTTTTTTCAGATGATTGTAAAATAAGCAAACAGTGTGGCCTGGCAGGGGGTAAAGCAAAAAAATAATAATTTTAAAATAAATTCTAAGGTGCATCACTAGAAGGCTTATCAGCAGAGAGAAGGAGGTCCTGATTCACCTATTTACAGTAGATCTTTAGTTATACTGCATTTGGAATACTGTGTCCAGTTCTGAAGACTTAATTTGCAAAAAGCTGTATAAAAGTTGGAAAAAGTTCAGAGATGTGCAGCAACAATGTGAAAGGTATGAGAGATAAAACATATCAGGAGATATTTCTGAAACTTAATATGTACATTCTTGAGTAAAGAAGCGAAAAGGGAGACATAAGTAAACTTTTTAAATACATTATGGGTGTGAACAAGGTTCAAGATGGCAGTATTTGTAATATGAAACTAAGATCAAGAACACAGGGACATGATTTCCCACTAGCAGGAAAAAAGTTCAGAAATAACCTTAGAGAGTATTATTTTGCTGAGAGAGTAGTTATTGCTTAGAAAAGACTTCCAGGAGAGGCAGCAAGTAGGCTGTTCTTTGAACCCATTGTAAATGGCAAAAATTGCAAACTTCTCAATCTGAAATCCATTGAAGTCAAAGGGAAGGGGGAGTGAATCTTGAAAATCACTTCTGGCCCTTTTCAAGGCTTAAAAGCAAGGGATTGTTAAACAAAGAACACTGCCATGCAGGACATGTTCCAATGTAAACAAAAAAAAACTGTTCAGCACAGAAAGGGTCCTCTTTTTAGGCTAGGTTGGGCTAGGTTTATCGCACTGATTGAGTCGTGCGATATCGCACAAAACACAGATTTGCATTTAAGTCAATAGAGGCTATTTACACCTTTGCGGTCTGTCACGCGGACGAAATTGCCTGTCGCACAAAAAGGTGCAGGAGCTATGTTCGGGCGGTTGTCGCGTGGTTTGGGTCCCATAGGCATCTCTGTGCATTGAAAATCGCGTGGTTTTCAAAGAATAGTTGCACAAACGGAAACGCCCGATAACCGCACGAAAACAACTCACCAGCTCAATCGCCCAGGTGTCTTCAGGGGTGTCATGGGACACCATTCCCTTCAACAGCATGCTTAGAAGATGTTGTGTTATGAAACAGTATGATTCTCACAGACAGCACCAGTGACACTGTATGCTGGTATCACATGTATTGCATGTGTAATTAGTTTTAAGGTAAACATACACAGTGTTGTCCATGCATGTAGGAAGGCGGAATGCAGTGTGATGTTCCTTTTTTGTTCCTCCAGCAACTCAGTGTATATCACGTATATATGTATATGCGTTATGCTCTTTAGCATAAACATTACCTTTTATATTTAATTTTTTTAAAAAACAAATAGACAGGAAAAAGATGGGGAAAAAAGTTGTTTCCCCTCAGCTTGAAATGAGAGCTGCATGAAAACTGTTTAATATGGCATGCCGAGGTTCTTGTTTCAGGAGTACATGATGGAATGCAGGTTAGATAACTCTTGTGTATGTGCACACTTTGCAGGCTCTCTGAGAATGTCTGTGTGTATGTCATTTCTCTGTCTCAATGCTATCAACTACGAGCTGCTTGGAAATAACTTACATCCTTACACCCATTATTTAGACAATGCATGGTCAGTTTTCTAATCAATACATGGAAAGAATCATTAAATAATCCATCACATGCGCTTATTTTTTCTCGAATTTTTATGTATTTTGATTCTACCTATAATTCTATTTCGCTTTTGCCTCTGGAGACATTCTGACATAAGCTGAAAAAAGCCTCACAACTTTCCACCTCAAACACTGCCAAAAAACCCAAGCAGATTTTTAAGTGGGCAAGCCTAGCTGTAAGACACACATACATCCATTTAGACTGGTGAGGTGAAGTCTGTTAAGAAGATGTGAGCTGCCAACTCTCCAACTGAAAGCCAGATTTACCAAAAACAAAGCAGACCCTGGCATGGAAATAAATATTGGAATGGCGCGTCTAAACCTCATATACTATCCATCAAACCACCACACTAAACAGCATTTTTGCATATACTAAAAAATCCTTCAAACACCTACTAAAATATTCCACTCTTACATAATCCTTATATAGCTGTTACTGTAGGGTTTTAACTGTGGTGTTTAAAGTTCTCCTAGCATCCAGGAATGGAGGCAAGTGTTTGGTCAAGTAACCAAAAACATTGTGCTTCCTTTAAATCAGAAAGAAAAAACAATGTATTGTATTAGCTTTGATAATAATTATTGTGGGTTTAAAAAGATATTTGAAGGGGGTTATACACTTAGCTGCCGAAGGCAGCCGAGTGAATAACCCAGCCGAAGTGAAGTGAGCCGAACATTGTGCGGCTATTCACTGCAGTCTTGTACGGCTGATTTCAGCCGTACATCGGCTAAAATCAGCCATACGTCCCTGCCTTCGCTGCCTTCAGTGTCAGGCTGAGCTGAAGTGCAGAAGGAGTTCGACTCAGCCGATCCAACATCTGGATCGGCTGAGCCGAAGCTCCGGCAGCTCGCTCGCTGCCGTTTGCCCCTATTCTCATAGGGGCCGAACGGCAGTAAGTGAATAGCTGACTGATGCCGAGCGGCATTCGGCTAGGGTATTCTGCTGGGTACCTCCGAGGTAGTGAGAAGAATAGGAAAATTGTTAAATGAATGAAAAAAGAATAAAAAAACGGTTGAAAAATTTAAGAAAATAGGAAAATTAAAAATAAAAAAATATTAAAAAAAAAAGAAAAAAAAGAAATAAACACTAATTAAAAAAAGACGCACGCCGACCCAACTGCACGCGATTAACTCCCGCCACATAATGAAGCATCTGACAGATGCTGGCAAATTTGATTTTCTGAGTTCTGGTCCCATAGACTTTTATTGAGTTCGAAGTTCGAATTCAAACTTTTTACATGTTCTAAAGTTCGAACTCGAAACGAACTCAGGAGTCTTTGGCCCATCACTAGTAGTAATGCTAAGGTCACCAGCATTCCAAGAAGAATGCTTCACAATTTTATAAATATGTCATTACAAACCAAACACCACTCTTTTAGGCACATGCAGGATCCTTTTTAAACACAATATAGACAGCCGTAGATGTTTGTTATACAAGGCCTGCTCCAGGGGGGTAACTAGAAATCACAAGGCCCCATAGCAATTTTTTATGGCCCCCCCAAAACTCACCCACCAAAAAAAGTACCTACCTCTAGAACACGTTCCCGTGCCTGCACCGTCACTGTCTCCTTCTGAAGAACTGAAGAACAGATCACTCTGCTGCTCACTGCTGCAGAGCCCACCTGAGATCCCAGACAGCCCACTTGAGACCCTGCAGAGCCCACTTTAGACCCTGCAGAGCCCACCTGAGACCGTGCAGAGCCCACCTGAGACCCTGCAGAGCCCACCTGAGACCTCACAGAGCTCACCATAAACCCCGCAGAGCCCACCTGAGACCCTGCAGAGCCCACCTGATATCCCACAGAGCCCACCTGAGATCCTGCAGATCCCACCTGAAAACCTGCACATACCAGAAACCCTGCACAGCCCACCTTAGACCCCACACAGCCCACCTGAGAGTGACCTTCAGAGCCCACTTTAGACCCCACAGAGCCCACCTGAGACCCTGCATAACACACCTGAGACCCCACACAGCCCACCTGAGAGTGACCCTGCAGAGCCCACCTGACTCTCTATGGTGGGCTCTGCAGGATTTTAGGTGGGCTGGTCAGGGTCCCTTTCACTGCACACTGCACTCCTGTTACCTGTCAGCCTTGAGCCGCCCGCTGCTGGGCCCTGATCTTCTTCACCTTTTTTGGGCCCCAGCCTCCGCAGTCACCGCAGCCGCCTCCTCCTCCACTAGCGCCACCACCTCCACTGTCACCGCCAGGCCCTGGCTTCCTCTGTAACCTCCCAGCCTCCTCTTCCTCCACCAGCGCCACTGCCGCCAGTGCTGCCGCTGTGCCCCGGCCTCCTCCAACGCCACCACCGCCGCCAGGCCCCAGCCTCCTCCTCCACCGCCGCTGCCGGGCTCCGGCCTCCTGACTGCGTGGGTCACTATGGTGATTGTTATGCCACTGGCCTGTTCCTTAGTGTATGAGCAACACATCTACACTGTAGGCAGTCATTTTCCTTACCTTGTCTTAGTCTGTACAAATTGCTCAAAATGTTGAGTTTAAGTGGTTTTCTCTCAACTCACATAATACAGAGTCACTAAAGAGATAGAGTGAATGATGAACAAAGACACACATTGGTAATGGAAAGTGCTCTGTTCTTTACTACTGTACAGCAGCACTGTTCCACAGAACATTAACATTTACTGCCAGCTCTCCTTCACAGCGCCACACCCTGTCATTAACTACCCATTGAAGTTAATGATAGGGTGACAGCAGTCGCATCTGTCAGCGGCAGTCTGCATGTAATTCTTGCAGCAGGAATCCCAGGTGTCCCTGTTCAGATGTGGCTGCTGTACCCATACAAATTACTGACAAGGTTACAGCGGCCACATCTCTAAGAAGCAGTCTGCATGTACTTATATATGGTAGAATTACATGCGGTTTGGAATGGATGATTGTCGCTGGATGATTGAGTCAAGCAACAATCATCTAACCTAAGTCCAGTAGGTATCCCACTGCACTCCTGACTGGTATACCCCTTAAAGGATGGATTCCGAAGTGGCTGCCGATGATGCCACTCGAATCAGTAGAGGTACAGTAAGTCACCATCACAATGAAGAAACATGTCAAAATATTTCTTTGTTGACGTATATACATTTTGTCACAAGAATGGCAACATTTCGGGCCACACAGGGTCCCTTCATATTGAGCCTGATGAAGCTCTACAGACCTACAACCCCCCAAAAAATATATAATACAATGTGCAATACCACTGCAGCCTTCAATTCAATATGCCCAAAATATGCAACACAATATAATCATAAGAAGGACGCTGCGGACAGTTTATTTAATTGTTGCAGGATGGATTAATCTTTATTGATTATACATCTTGTCACATGGACTTTCACAGTGGTGTTTATTTTATGTAACGCATGTTTTGTGTCCGCAGCAGCTTTTTTTTATTATTATATTGTGTTGCAGTGTACCATGTATGATTACATGTGAACTGCTGCTGACAATTGCGGCTGCTGTTGGTGGAAAGAGGCTAAAACCTAACTCCAGCTAATGCTTTTTAAGCAGCTACAGTAACAAATGTTATTTCTTTTGGAAAAAGGTTCAAACTGTATGAATAAAAGCTAATCATAGTACACACCCTCTTGGGTGTAATATGGTTTGAACTAGCCCTGTAACTTCTACTTTTGCTGGATCACTTGACCTTGTGAAAAATAAAGGATCTCATGTCAGCATGAACAGTTGAAAAAAAACATGGTACAAGAGAATTCAGACATAATAAAGCTACTGTGTTAGTGCTATTGACAGACTGCATCATACCGTATATGATTTGACAGTGGGATGTGGTTTTCATGCTATAGTGCAACTTTCCAATGCAATGGTGCCAAACTGCAGCTTGTGGGCTGGATGAAGTCCTTTGCATGCCTGTAACCAGCCCTTGGGGGCAGTATTTGTCCCCCGAATATATCATTGGTATTATACTAACGATTGGGGAACTATGCTTTCTACTGAATCCAATGATGGGGTACTGTTCCTTCTCTTGACACCAAAAATGGGGCACTATTACATCCACTGACACCAATGACGGAGCACTATTCTTTCATTGACACCAACCATAGGGCATTCTACCTTCCACTGACACCAAAAATGGGGTCCTATTCCTTCCACTGACACCAATGATGGGGCACTATTTAATCTACTGACACCAATAATGAGGCACTAATCCTTGCACGTACATCAATGATGGTGCACTATTCCGATTCTAATGATGAAGCACCATGCCTCTCTTTTATTCATCTGCATACAATTGTCTGCTTAAACTTAGAGCAGATCTATAATTATTTCTTGAAAGTAGACTTTTGGGATACAAGGGGTTTATGTAGAATAAAATCTTCTTTTTCCTTATACCAAGTCAAAGCAAAGTATTATATTTCAAAATTCATGTTTCCTGATTTTTTTCCATCTTGTTAGCAAGTCTACTGTCAGCATATGTACAGAACTTCCTATTCTTGCTGTGCAAATGGAAACTTCTTGACAACATTTCCA
Organism: Nanorana parkeri; assembly: GCF_000935625.1. Taxonomy (NCBI): domain Eukaryota; kingdom Metazoa; phylum Chordata; class Amphibia; order Anura; family Dicroglossidae; genus Nanorana; species Nanorana parkeri. Next base: position 1,601,354 of record NW_017306304.1, read on the forward strand.
GCAAGCATATGTGTGAAATACAGGGAATCGTACAGGGTAATGAGGTGGGAGTTGTTTAAAGTCAACTTACACAATATTTAAAGCAACTGTGGCTTTGTAAGTGCAGATGTATAGCTAAGGGAAACTGACACTGCTTATTGATTACATTTTGATGCAAATTGAAAGCATTCCCTGTAGGCAAGCAGAATTATCACAAACAATGCTAACAGAATTTGCTTAGAAGAAGACTGGCAAGGTTAAGTAGAAGGCAATATGATATACAACAGACATATGTATTGTTGAAATAGGGTGCAAGCTTTATCAGTACTAATTTTTACTCGGAAATGTAGGGTAGTGTGAGATGCTGCTTTTTATAAATTAGAAAATTATCAAGTACTTAACAATAGTAATGATATATTTGTTGTTGTTATTATCAATATTACATTGCTAACAAAAAGCTCACTATACATAAGCCCTTAATAACCAACATATTCTTTCTAAGAAACAGAGTAACCAATTGAAGCCACCAATCAAATTTTACCTTCAGGACAGGACAAATACTAATTGGTGACTGTGAAGAAGTAATCCTGGTTCTCATTAAGGATTTGCTAATATATAAAGCTCATAGGTATTAAATGAAGCATTTGGCTCTTAAAGCCCACAGAGTCCCCCTGAGGCCAAGGGCATTACGAGTGCCTTCAAGTAACGGTTGCTTGCTGAAAGCTCCCTGCAAAAGAAGAGTTTTCATACTTACATATTTGGCTGGCAGGGAGTCCTCACTTTGCTCCATTGAAAAAAAACTAGTGCAAGCAACATTTTGCCCCTTTGAATTTTTGTTCCATGTGCCCAGCTGATTTGACAATGTGATTGATCCTTTAAATAACCACCGAGGAAGAAGAGCCCTTGCTGGAAGTGCAATTTTGCTGCTCCCTAGGAGAACATACAATATTTTAACTTTAACCGATGAAACTTGCCACACTTAACACATATGGTAGTAATGAAACTCTCTCTCCTGGCTTGAAGATAATTGTTAAATTAATGTAGGTACTAAACTTAACAAGGCAGTGGTTATACAAATAAAGACATCTGACAGTGTTGTGGCACCCTGCTGAGTATGTTGTTATAGTGACAAGAATAAATGCATGCACACTGTTGTATAAATATTCCAAATGAATTACAGATCAAGTCTAGTGTGATTGTATTGAGGATAGTCTATGTTCAGTTTGATGGGAGAATGCATTGGGTAATGTGCAAACAAAATTGACAGATATTTGCGCACAGCTGAGAAGTATAAAGTTGGAGGTATTTTTATACAGGCTGCTCAATCCAATAAGATAAAATACCATGTTAAGGATCCTTATTTTCCCAAAAGTGACAGTTATTTTCAAAGAAGGTTCAATGAGATATGGAAACAATGTGGTTCATTCAATGAGATTATCATTCACATGACTGAAATAAAGCTCCTTATCCTTGTGTAAAGCTTTGTGAATTGAGCTTAACATCTTTCAGTGTACAGTTGGTGGCCTGGAGATATTCAGAAAGGATGTTCTTATTTAAGCTTTAGCTGCTCACACACTAACATCACAACCTTTATTATATCTAAATGATAATTGTAGTCCTGCTATATATCTGTGCAAGCTGCCTACATGTGACTTACCTATGACAATAACAGCTATATTACTCAACCATACACACTGCTTAGCAAAGTTACTGTTTACCTCCTCAGAATGTTCACTGGAGCCCATGGGCTATCTCTCTGCCATTTAAATAGCCATGTTTATTCTTTTAGTTGGTAGGATATCAGTGGCACCCTATAGCACTAATGAGGAAGTTACATATGGCAGGCTAAGTTCATTGTTGCAAACTGTGAAGGAGGACAAATAGTTAAAATTATTTTAAAAGCATGCTCAAAAAGCATCAAACTGTTTAGCCTTTACTAATATGCAACAAAAAGAGGTTTCTTCACATCACCATTGATTGGGGGAGAAGGCCACTATGAAGCATCCCCACAAGTCATGTAAAAGACATGTAAAAAAGAGAAAGGGGGACGGCACCCATTCATAGTGTAAAACAGTTTTTTTTATTGATGGAGTGTAAAATCATACAAAATATTACTCACAATTTGGATTGGAAATGATAGCATTCAGTAATCAACCAGGAAAGCTATTCCTTGGTTGATTACTGAATGCTATAATTTCCTATCCGAATAGTGAGTAATATTTTGTTTGATTTTGCACTCCATCAATAAAAAAACTGTTTTACACTATGAATAGGCGCCGTCCCCCTTTCTCTTTTTTACATGTTTAGCCTTTACATATATTACTTGTATTGTACTGTACTCACGTGGTAGTATTCTTATTACTGTGATTTGTCTACACATGGCATAGGCCAGCAATTTCTAGCCTGTGTGCCACAGTGTATATGTCATGGCAGCACAGGTAATGTGTCCCTTGGTTACTATCTGCATTCTGTCATGCTATGTCCTTTTATCACATAGACTAACAAAAGTGCCCACTGGAGTTTGCAAGTAGACATTTCCTATACATGTACATAGTTACTAGCATATTAAAAACTCTCCATGGATTGTGGACTCTAGTGGCAATTTAGTGAGAGTCTGCATTCTAATTGGATACAATGTTTTCACTGGAGTCTCTGAAAAGGGCAGTTTTGCTTGACCAGCTTCACATCATCTGACATGCAAGCCATGCTGCTATTTTGCACTTTATTCAAAGAGAAGACTGAAAAAGTTTAAAAACATGATTTCATTCCCACAAAAAGGTGAAAACTGAATCTCTCTTAAAAAACGGTAAAAAACTATATTTTACAACTGACTTTCTGGGCTAATAAATCTTTGTTCTTTGTAGAATCGCCTTTATAGTTACCACAAACCATGTGAGGATCTACCTAAACAAGCCATTCCATATGTTTCCAATCAGAGAGGCTCTTGTAATACATAGTTGTTGGTGGATCTAAAGCCAGATTGTAATGTGTGTTGCCAGCTTAAGACATTTTAAACATTTGACTGTGGGGTCTATTCGCAAAGCTGCCGAGGGCAGCCGAGTGAATGACCGATCAGAAGTGAAGTGAGCCGAACACTGTTCAGCTATTCACTTCAGGCTGGTACGGCTGATTTCAGCCGTATATCGGCTGAAATCAGCCATACATCGGCTTGCTTCGTGTGGCTTCGGATCAGAATGTTATGCATCATAAACATTTTAAAGTTTAATGTTGGTGTGTCACTGATACAGCCTTTGTGATGGCAATGTGTGAAGAAAAATGGTGCTACAGCTGTGATGTAGCTGTCATTACATTAATTTCTCTTGTCTGTGTCAGACAGTAGTAGGGACACAGATATTTGTATTGTGGAACCAGAATTTTCTCTTCCAATGTCTCTGCCCAGTTTTACCTTAAGATGCAATACCCTGCTGTGTTGCAACTGAATAGTTATGTATGCTACCAGGGGTACACATCCCACACGGTGGGAAACACATTGCTATTTAAGATCTCTTGAGCTCATGAAAGATGGAAAAATGATTCCCTTTTTATCACTGTAGGAAAGGTAATATCTCTTTTCTGATTTTGAATGCATGGTTACTGAGATTTTACTGCACATTAATATATAGGACTCTCTACTGCCAAGTTAACTGGTTGTTTATTTTACAAAGTACGTCTCATACATAATTTAGGTGTTCTGGAACACAAATGCTGCTCTTTTACTTTAAATATGACCAAAACCAGACCAGTAAGGAATGAAAAAAACTTCTATAGTAGGTGGAATGTGTGGCCTGGGAAGTATTACAAGATAGTCCTCTCCATAATGCATGATTCATATTTTCCTCCATTTATGAGAGCATGTGAAAAATCTTGGCTTTTTAGGTGTTAAGGACCTGTTGTCTGCATTTCAATGGTACAGTGCTGCTTTCTGCTACATGAAAACTGCATGGAAACCAAGCATCTCCTCTATAATTTTGTAGTGTGTCATATAAAAATAATGTCCTGATGTTGTTTTGGATGGCCACTAATGATAATACAGAAGAAATGTGTTATGTTTTCAGAGGTTTTTAATGTTTTCTGAACAAAGGCAGTGACAATTTTGGAAAGAAAGAAAATAATAGCAAAATGCGCATCAATCTAAAAATATTCATGTACAAATTAATGCGAAAACGGAGGACCACAGAGTCCTTATAATTGTAACTCTTTCTGTGAATGAGAAAATAAATAATTCAATTCCTTTTTATATAAACACAATCCTCTGGAGTTTAGAAATTATTATCTGGATAATACCTTGTTTGAACAATGAGCAATATAACATTCACAACAAGTAAGTCATTCTTAAAAATTGAATTTTTGTAATGATACCCGTTTAACAAATAACTAAGCATGGAATATACATTTATCTCAAATGTCTTTTATATTGGCACAATATGCACTGTCTAACATGAAAGGTTTTAGTGATTGGTTAGCATATTTGTTACTCATCTGTGCAAACTACGAAGAGCACACATGAGATTGAACTTCGGCGGTTCGATAGTTCAAATCTACTTTTTTGTGACAGAGTTGTATGCAGCATCTGTAGTCACAGTAAATCAGCTTAGGACACTGATAAATTCCTGGGGAACCAAAAAAACCTAGTCAACTACCTGAAGACAAGTTCAATCAAGTGATTATCTATGAGTGGTTGTCATCACTAACCAAACCAGCATCAAGCAATCAACCAAATATAACAGGTTGTTAGCATTAGGCCAAAAAGAGTAGTAAATAGACCGAACAGTCCTTGATAAAGCTACCCTTTTTGTGTGTCAGCAACAACATCTGTTGCTTTTTAGCTGTTCTTCCCTCTTTTCTGTTTTTTTTTTTTGGGGGGTGGGTGTTTTGATGGAGTTTTTTTTATTTTCTTTCACGTTTTCCTCAGTTTCTGCTAGTAAAAAAAAAAAGAAAGAAAAAGAGAATAAAAAGGGTTTGGGGGTTATAGTATTTTAGGGTTGGTGTGTTTTATTGTTTTTTATATAATTTTTTTGGGGGAAAGTATTGTACAGGATGCCGGGGCTGGGTCCTAGACGGACACTTTATTTCCCCTCTGTTTGGGCTGTGGTCCCTTTAAGGGACAAAACAGGGTTAAATCACCTGCTGGTGGAAGTGTGTTTAAAAGACAGGAAGTGGTAGGAGCAGGTGTGGAGTAGTGTGGAGGAGTGTAGAGGAGGCTAGAGAGTGTGGATTTATGTGAGCCTGCATGTCAGTATCCTGTGTGGAAACTGTAGACTGGAAAAGTTATCCCTAAAGTCTGGGACTGTTAAACTGCGATTGCATCCCTGAAATCTTCAAGTCGGTGAGACTGTTATTTTATGTTATGCTGAAGAATCGCTGTTTAGGTTTTCCAGCTGGTCAGTGAAGATGAACTGTTGTGTTATTTTTCTGCTGTGAAGCTATTTAAGTTAATAAACATTACTTTATGTGCAAAGCCTGTGTCCTGCGATCCTGCTGGATTCCCCTAACATCACAGTATACAGTACTTTATTTCTATATTCATTTGCTAGGGTCTTACATTTTTTTTTCAAAGCTGCCCTTTGTTAGCAGCACATCAATGCATACTAGTGCAGTTTACTGTAGTTTAGTGAACCAAATCACTAGATTGTGAAGTGCACCAAACACCACATGCTCTATCCCCCTATTGCCATAGTAGTGAATAAAGTTAGGCAATCCCCTCTATGCAACATGGCTGGAAGGCCTAAAGGAAGAGGAAGAGGTTTATCAAGTGCAGGTAGCAAGGGAGGAGAAGGTTCTGTGTTCTCAAAGTTTGCACTATATTTTGATGCTATGACAATGTCAATTTACAACACCAAATGTTTCCACAGCTGCATGCTTGCGGCAGGCTAACTGATGCTTTTGTATCCTATTTTTGGGCATGTTTTGGCTTTAGTCCTTCTGAAATACTGTAGTCTAAGAATGATTTATTCATTATAACCTGTCTGGTCTCTCCCCAATAAACTGCAGCCTGTTAAAAGTCTTTACATACTGTGCATAGAGTCAGTAAAATATTTTGCTGACTAATTTTCGGCCTGCAAAACTATATACAGTCTATCAAATTCAAAATGCAAACTGTATAAGCAGTATGTACATGATTCCTTCATTTTAGCAGTAAAAACTAGATATGTATTTTAGTCTTTCAGAGCTTCATGGCATAAGTGCTTAGCAGAAATCTATATAACTTACTCTCATGCATTATGTACCACATCCCATCCAGTTTATTTGAACACATAAACTTTACATTTTTAGACACTCCAAAGCTAAATGGGGAAGGGGTTTAGCCTATAAGGTCTAAAAGAAATTGTAGAAATACTATCTGTGCATACTGTCTTTAGCAGAATTAATTCATTTTGTAATCAAACAAATATAAAATGTAATTTTGTTCCTCTAGAGATAAATGGGAATGTGGTAAAGCCAATAAGGCCTACCAGAAATTGAAATAAACAGTGTCCACAAAATGCCTTCCTTTTTATTGTGTAAAAATACACTTTATTGTGTATACTTGGAAAGAAGAGCTGCATGCTTTGCACCCCTCTAATAATGTGGCCTACTCCAATTGATGTAATGCTGTCTATGTAATTTGTACAATATTTCTTTCATTTTCTTCTGTGACATATACACAAATAGGAGTTTTTTCCTTTGGATGAAAAACTGCATGCTGTGTGTTCCTTTCAAATTGCAAACTACTCAGATTGCTTCACTGCCGACTAGGGAGGCTGTACAGTATTCCTGGCCTTTGCCTTATGACTAATACACCCTAAATAGTATTCCCTGATAAAATCTGCCTTGTCTCTACATCTTTACTTTCAGCATAGTAAAAATGCTTACATGATGAGCATCATGTTTCCTGGCTGCTGTCTCTAAAATAATGCAGGAAAATAAGAAATTCACAATAAAAACCTGCCTGGTCACTCCCCCTCAAAAGGCTTACATGCTGTGCATCAAATATGCACTATACATCTGGCTTTTTTTTCTGAAATAAGACTCTTAAATTTTTATTGCATGATAAAACCTGCCTAGTTTTCCCCTCTTAAATTGTGGCCAGGTAAAAAGGTTTACATGATGTGCATCAATTCTCTACAATATTTCTCGCTATTGTCTCTGAAATAATACAGTCAATTTTTTCACAATAATACCTGTTTATACACTACCTTTTAAACTGCAGCCTAGCAAGAAGGCTTATATGCTGCGTATTGAGTCTGTTCAGTATTTCTGTCTTTGATCTCTGAAATAGTTTACTGTAAATTTTCTGTATTGATTAAAAATGGCTGCCTCTTAGACTCTTATCTCTGAAACAATGGACTCTACTTTTTATTTAATGATTAAAGCTGCCTGGTATGTTCCTCTTTAATTGCAGTCTACTAAAGCTGCTTACATAGTGTGCATTGAGCCTGTCCACTATTTCTGGCTCTGGTGTCTGCAATAATACACCTGAATATTTATTTCATGACAAGACCTGTCTGGTCTTTCCTTCTTAAACTGCAGCCTATTAAAGTTGCTTACAGAGTGTGCATTGAGTCTGCCTACTATTTATGGCTTTTATCTCTGAAATAACACACTTTAATTTGTATTACATAATAAAACCAGGTTCATGCATGCATTTGTATTACATAATAAAACCAGGTTCTGCCTACTATTAATGGATTTTGTCTCTGAAATAACACACTTTAATTTGTATTACATAATAAAACCAGGTTCATGCAAATGCATCATGTGTGTGCAATTATTCTGGCTCTTGTCTCTGACATAATACACTGTAATGATTATTTTAAAAAAACTGGCTCATCTCTAGCCTCTAACCTAGTGGACAAGTAAAACTGCTTAGATAATGTGCAGCATTTCTGTACAATATTTGTGGCTGCTGTCTCTAAATGACATACTCCAATTTTTATTTATTGATAAAAAATGACTCATCCCCCTCTTACTTTGCCATTGAATCAAGCTGCTTACAAACTCTTCAGCTACTGTGCTATATGTCTGCCTGTTATCTATAAAATATGGCACTATAATTTTTATTGCAGGATAAAAACCGCCTCATCTCTGGAATGTGGTTTTGTGGTTTTGAACTGTTTTTGTACATACTGTGTTGACATTTTAATAAATGTTGCAAACAACATGGTGGGATACTACAATAATGTTCTAGTTTGCTGGAAAATGTGTCTGGTTGTGACACAAATACAATGTTTATCTCATAAGCATGAGAGTGCTGTGCAGGAATGAAATTAGGTGCCTGGATGAAGACAAGCGGGGTTGCCTTGTATATCATGTGGTGTACATGATGTACAAAGGGACTGGCTGTGTAGTTATATAACACTCATTCTGTGAGTATTGAAAGGTTCTTTGCAACAAGAGCTGCAACTAGGGTCCCCTGGAGTTCTGCTGGGTATTGGTGAGTTGCAAGTATGTCTAGATGGGTGCTAGGAAGGATGGGACATGATCCTTTGTGCGAAAAAGACCAAATGCAGCATAAGCTATGTTCTCACATTTGACAGTCTGAAGTGGAACTGATTGAGGGATGATGTGTGTCCTCCATACTGGATTTAAAAAAAAAACGGCTGACTGATAGAAGTACTTTTTATCATAAACAAAGACTTCAAACTTTTCTGAAAATCTCTGTGTGAATGGGCCCTAGACCTTTCCTATACAAGTAAAAACTACTGCATGTTAGCTTAATTATGTGTATGGTTACCACAGACCCTAACAATTTAATCTACAAGCAGATGTTCCATTACTATTGTTATTGGTAAAATATCTGTCTATTTTAATACTGTATATCGCTATAATTGCAATGTTATTTCAAAACAACCACAAATCTATGCCTTAATAGCTGCTTATAATTATGGCTAACTTTAAACTACCAGATTTCTAATGTGGAATGTGATCTACCTTTAATAAGAGTATTTTAATATAGGGTGGAAAAGGGCACTTCGTCTGGAAAATCAGGACAGCAGGTTCACAAAGAGCTTTTAAGTAATTGCGCATGAATTTTGAAGGAGCTCATATCTTAGGCTAATTCAAAGGCTAATTCCAAAGAATAAAAAACCTTAAAATACCCTCACGAGGCACAGTTTGCTTGAAATGTAGAGATTAAACCTTATTTTAAAGTTGTGGCCTTAGGTCTACTTATATTTAAAGGATAAATATACTGACACAACAATCAAGGTTAACTGTGCCTCTCACTCAAATCAGCGGTCAGCCTCTGCCAAGAACTCAATACTACAACCGACCACCCTCTACTGAGGCACTTGGTTATGCAGTATCGCATGTGAGCAATAACGAAGAACATGGCACCTTGTAGATGGCTAGTATGGAAGCACTACTGGGTTAAATGTTGGAGTAGATCACTCGCTGATCTGAGATCTGTAGTGGGATCATAAATTGCATAAGTATGGAGGAAATTGGCATCACCTGCTTTGGAGGTAAAGCTGTCTTTTAAAGAAACCTTGTCAGTGCTTATTTATATCAATGTACAGCTAGGTTACACCAAGGTTTTTCTTTTACTCACGTGATAACCAGTTGCTATGCAGTATCGTTGAAGCAGGCCCGGCGCTACCGCAAGGCAAGTCAAGCGGCTGCCTGAGGGCGCTGCAGGGTGAGGGCGGAAAAAACAGGGCATTTTGACAACTACTTGTCAAAATGCCCCGATGCTTGCGCTATGTTTTTTTTTGTTCTTCACTTACCTTCGGTGGGGGAGAGCAGCGGCGAGTCAGCGCTGGTCCGGTGGGAGGAGCTCCAGGTGGGGACCTAATTTAGCTGGCCGGCGACTGCCAGAGGTGCTGCTCGTGTCGAGATCCTCTGGCAGTCGCACAGCACCCCGCTGACTACAACCTCACCAGTGAGGCACCTTCATTGAGCAGTAAGTGAGGGCAGGGGGGGGTCCCTAATAAGAACTAATGATTATTAGCAGGTGATAATTGTACAATTATCCTCTGCTAATATGAATGGATTAAATGATCCATAGTACATAATATGTACATAAGAAGTATTTGTTATCTCTCTCTGACACAACTTAAATTTGGATGTCCAATAGGAATTAGCAAAATTGAAAGGTTTTATTTAATTTGACTAAAAGTGAAAATTAGAAGATGGTAAATTTTTGATTGAAAAATGCAAAATTAAGGTGATGGTTGTCAAGCATGCATTGGGTTTCAAATGGCCCCTGAGGGTTAGAAAAGCTCTCCTTAGCTATCTTGGGTTTGTTCTTGTGCTAAAAAAATTGCCTCTTATCAACATCATTATTTACATTTTTTCACATACAAAAAATCACACAGGGAACTAAAGAAAAAAGTACAGTGACAGTACACAAATAACATTCAAGCAACAAGAGAAAAATGACACGAATACAAAGACACAAATAAACTAAATAAACTACCTTAAATATACTTCTCCAAAACCCTTTAAATAAATAACACAACAGAGAAAACTGGTGCCCAACACAGCTCAGAGAGGGAAATGAAAAGTTTCTGTCTCGGCTCTTTACATTTTACTATTATTATCACCATTTCAGAATTATTGTAAACTATGTTTATTAGAGAAATTGCCTGTCTTTTCCTAACCCACCCACGGACAACATCTTGTCTCAATGTTAGTATTAAAACTGTTAATTATTCCTTTGGACATTTGCACATCAACAAAAAATACAAATGTCTGTACAGCAGCATGTGTGAGGAAAACATGTTGTGTTGGAGAACCTGTTTGCTATGTCTTTGTCCCATAATAATGTGCTGATGTAATCACATTCTCAATAAATTTGGTTTACATATTCTTCTATGCCAGCATATGCACACTTCTTTTCTTGTTTGTCTTGGGGTATAAATATTTAGAAGCAGTGCTAAGCTAAAGACCAGAGCATTCCTAATTAATTCGAGATGTCTACATGAATATGCTGATAGCGCTTACGGCAGAAGTTAACAATGAAATGCCTATCATCTCTGTCCTCCTCTTCTTGTTTCATACTGATTTTCAGAGATGGAAGAGAACAATACTTAAAGGGCATACGAAAATCATAAATACAGCCTAAGTGAAGCCATTAAATCCTTCCTCAATGTTATTCTTGTATTCCCTAACTATTTTTATCTCCTCCTCAGCACAATCTAAACACTCTGTCACCAAGCGGTATAAATGAGTGTTATGTGCATAAAAGCATAATGTGTTTAATTATGTAAGATGTTTCCGTCACAAAAACACCATAAGAATGTTTATTAACATAAGACAAAGGCACATTAATCAGGTAGGATGACTAGGCATGGCAAATTGAGTTTACAGATATGTTCAGTTTGCAAAGCTTTAACAGCAGCTCAAGGTGCTCTATTTTTAGTCATGTGACTGTCATTTTCAAATTTAATTTGAAAATAAGGATGCTTATCCTGGTGTCTTGACTTTGTGGATTGAGCCTATAGTCGATACTTAATCTGGAGTCTTGAATTTGTGAATTGAGCCTATGATCTGTGGAATATACAGTATACAAGCAATGATCTCATATCATGTCAGCATTTAGTTAAAGATGTGATATTGTAAGCGGATTCTGAGGCACTAATAAATTGGCCCAGTAGCTGTTAATCGATTGTAAGAATGAATAATCAATGACAAGCTGTCACTGAACACATTGGGGAAATCACTCAAGATTTAAATTATTGTAATGACATAAATCCATTGAATTTTACATGTGTTTAAGAAATCCAATATGTTGAAATTCCCAAGTAAAACATATTCACCAATTAATGGCAATTACAAAAAAATCATACTGAGGTTGGGTAATTGCAACAAACAAGCACGATGCATTTTAGCAATATGTAAAATAAAAAAATAACAAATAGTGTATTTAAACTAAACATGTAAATTTCGCTTCCTTCCAAATCTAAATTTGGATGACATTCCATGATTTCAGACATTCAGATGCATCAGATGCATCCGAACCCCAATGAGGCCGAATGCAAATGAATCTGAATGTTTTTTTTTTAAAGGAAATTTCGGATCATTTAATTTATTTCAAAATTAAACTAAATCAGACAGGTGACTGTTTAATGGCCAATCAGCAAACCCCGTCTGAAACTAAAATTAAATTCTGAAAGATTCAAATCTGAATAAAGAAAGGGAAACAATTTTTTGACCGGATAGAGAGACGGTTATATTTTTATTAAATTTCAAAATATTCAAATATGAATAAAGAAAGGGAAACATTTTTTTGCCGGAGAGAGAGAGACTGTTAACTTTTTATAACTCTATTGGAGAGATTTTCACTCACTTCCTGTATAGTCAGCAAGACAGGAAGTGAACAAAATGTATCCAGTAAGGACAAAGATGGCATAAAACTGTTTTGTTTTATGAGCATGGGGAACACTATAACTCCATTGGGTATGTCTCTGTTGGGTAGGATCTCCTTATTTGTGTGGTCACTGGGACTGGAATTTAGGGAGATCTCTCATACAGGGTACACAGATGGTAGTAAAAATCTGACAGGGTTCTATACCTTGCAAAAAAACCTCCCCCCCCACAAAGAAAAAAAAAACACTGCAAGTTTGTTTTAAGTGGAGGGGCTTCCAAATCAATGTAGCTCCAGCTTTGAAACATAAAAACACTTTTGCAGTGAGAAAGCAATGTTTGTATATTTATGTAAGCTATGATATAAATATTATATGAATTTCTATACTGCTAAGAATTGTTTAGCTGTACAAAAAAAGAACCCACAGATCTGACCACTATATTTCTTTAGTGTGGGGGGGGGGGTCACTAGAGAAATAATCTAGTAGGTGCACCAAAGACAATGTCCCGCATTGCATAATGTCGCATACTGTATAAATGTTACATTTACAGGATGTATTACTAAAATCTATACGCAGGCTGAAGCAGATATGTCCTAAAATGGACACCATGTAATACCTCTTACAATGTTCTCAACTGCTTTTTTTTCCATGATTGTACCATCTTTGTTCAGGCATTATCCTAGAGCACATGTTTGCCCACCTATAGCTAGTGTTCCAGTATTGACAACCAATAGTTCATGGATATGATAGCTTTTAGGTGTTTTATCTACAGCCTTGCTTCCTCTGCCCATTGTGTTTGACAGACTGTAGATGTTGAGATAGGGGTTGTAGACTTATGGCAAAGTTCAAACCCTTTTCCCCCCAATATGCCATAGGGTAAACCTCTCAAACCCCTTGTCAGAATTCATACCTATCTTAGGAGGTTGCAAAGATTGGGAGGGATAGTGGTAGCTGAGAAACAAGGAGGAGGAGGAGTGTGGACAGGGCTGGGCCAGAAAAGTTCTCAATTTCTGGATTATACAATGAGTTTGATGAATGGCCCCAAAACGAAACCCAGACTAACTTGATCATGCCTAATGTTTATGTAATTAAGAGGGGCAAATGTTGTTGAGTGCTTAAGCTAAAATTCTAGTAAATATCTTTAAACTTAAATTTATTAGGGATATAGGATCATAATTAGCACAATCCAGTTGAACTTTCCCAGTTTTGGTTATAACTATAATGTGAGCTTGCAGCATAGCTGGATGGATATGTTTGCCAGAGAGGAGGCTAGTCAAAGGGGTAACTAAATGAGATTCAATAATAGGGAGGAAAGTTGTATAGTAACAATATCTGAGACCATCAGGACCAGGTGATTTATTATCAGGGAGCGATGATTTCTTCAGAAGAAATGGGGGAATTAAGAAAATCTTTAACATTCTTAGAGTTTGGGGAGCTTACATGAAGATGAATAAGAGCTTATATGGTTAGTGAGGTAGTTTATGTCAAATGCTTTAATGTCATGTACAATTTATATAAGTGGGAGGAGTAATCTTTAAAGGCATTCACTATTTTCTATGGGCCATAGGTTAAAGAACTACAAGAATCATGTATCAAGCATGGTTCCCTTTGCAAAGTACATAAAGTATGAGTGTTTTTATAGCTTTAACCACTGCTAGCACTTTAAGCTAATGTCTGATGTGAAGAGTTCTTTCAGTAGTGATAGCAATTGATTCTTTATTAGTTTGGGCTCCAGTGTGAATAATTTTGGTTCAAGTTGTGTTTTAAGAGGAGATGCACCTTTTTTCATCTTAGAGTCATCTCTTTACCACTTATGACAGATTTATGGGTTTCCCAGATGGATATCTAGTCAACAAGGACTACATTATCCATGATGTAATTTTTTAAGATGAGTGGTTATAGATATCTTAGTAGCTTTACAATTTATAAGAAAAGAATTAGGCTGTCAGTGATTGAAGCTACAGCAGCATGATCTGATCAACTGATAGGAAAGAAGGGGGATGTTAGCATATTTCTACAGAGTAGGGGCATTAAACAAGTAGTAATCAATTCTGGTATGGGTTTTGTGAATGTTAGAGAAGAATGCAAACTGTCTGTCTTTAGGGTCATTTATCATAATATTTATATATAAATATCGTACAGGCAGTAACATCTAATCAGTTGGCAAAGCTGTCAAAGAGACGAGTAGTAGAAGATAGAAAATGGGACAAAAAGGTGATGGAGAGAGGGATAGATTAAAATGACCTCCTATGAAGAGTAAAGAACTAAGATTAAATTGGGATAGATATACAAAGGTCCATGTAAGGAATGGGATTTGATTAGTGTTAGGAGCACATATGTTGCAGAGTGTAACCTCCGTAGAATCAAGTAGGCAATGTAGGATGAGATACTTGTCATTATCATCACAAACAAGATTGAGTAGATGAAAATTAACCATGGCAGAGATGAGTATTGCTATGCTTGCAGATTTACTGTGGTTTAAGTTTAGGTATCAATATGCAAAACACCTGGAAGCAAAGTCAAGTGAACTACTCTTATTAAAATTAGTTTCTTACAATAAAGATAATTTCAGTTTGTAAGCGTTTAAAATCTTGGAGTGCTAGTTTGCATTTCAAATTGAAGTTCATTCCCTTTGCATTTAATGTTACGATTCGAGGCATGGTGGTGAGAGTAAGAGGAGAGCTGTACTCACTGATACCCAATGATTATAGCACCTCAGTGTTTCATTTGTGGGTAACCGAGATGTACATATTAGGTTGCAACCAGTGAACTCCAGGCTCCCTGTGGTCACATGCAGTGGGAGGAGGGAGAGCAGGAATAAGAGATAGATGTTACGGAGAAAAAAACAACAAAAAAACTCTAAACTAACCAGAATGCATAGCATCATAATCAATTATAAATGGTTAAATGGCTATTAAAATTGCCAATGAGTATGAGGGGGTTGTGAGCCCCCACTTCATAAACAGAGGCAAGTTTAACACCCATAGGAAGGGGGGGGCGCATGTTGATTGTTCTAGGAGATCATTCATAATGCCTGCATAACTATAAACAAATCTGTTTTTATCTTTTGGTGCTAGTTTGCAATGTATGATATGGTTAATAACGCCTTCAAAAATGCCCCGAGTCTGATGGTTCACAGATTAGAAAGAGACAATACCAATAATGTAACTGTGATGCTCTGTGTGTTATTTATATATTAGCAAGCATGTGCAGGGCCTAGCATGTGGGCAAGGCATTTAAAACAGTGAGAAAACCCTTATACGATCATACACTGTATATGATATATGTGCATACAATTTATGACCCCTTGTGGATAGACACTTTGTTTTTGAGCAAGATGGACATGTTGATTTTTTAAAGTTATGGGTGATTTCAAATGTTACACCAAGTTCTCCAGGCAAACAGCATCAAGATGCTATCAAAGATAGTTTGTACAGTAACATGCAGGTCTTCTTTCTGAGTTGCCTCCTGGAGGCCAATTACCCTTATATTGTCTCTCCTTCCCTAGTTGTCCAGATCCTCCACATCACGTTGGAGGGTGTGAATAACTGCGGCCTGTAAAGGTGATTTTCCTTCAAGTTTGCTCAGATCTTAGATATTAGATTGTAAGTCACTCTTAAGCGATTCAACTCTGCTAAAAGGTGGTATAAATCTTTTCAAAGAGAGCTAATTTCCAGAGGCAAGTTACCTTAATGTGTCTGATTAAGAGGAAAAAGTATTTTTTAGGGGGGATGTGGTGAGCATAATCTTTCCAAGAGACATAATCCTTATAGTCAGGCTCTGAGTCAGAGAAGCAATGCAAGTGGATTTTCCCCTGAAAGATTTTGGTAGGGATTGTCATGGGGAGACCTGATAGAAAACCAGACTGGTTCAAATTTGTTGCTAGTGAATAGGTAGCAGGATGATTGCACAGGAGCTACATGTATTGTGTGCAAGGGCAATTTCTCCCACATGTGTGAAGCACGCCAATCTTATGTGTCTCCTACATTGAGGTGAATGCTAGGGCCATATCTCTTTGATTTAATGTTATGGTTGATGTTTAGATAAAGTGCTATTTATTGTACAAGTAACTCCTACTTCTGGAATGTAATAAGCAGACATTTTACAAACATGGGATAGGCTTCCTTCCTTTGGCAACAGCTGTAGTGAAAGAATGATGCCAAACCAGTAGCCATGGGATAATTTGATGGGAACCTTCAAGTGTATTTCTACTTTTGCAGTCAAAATTGAGATAACACCTATTTTATATTTGTTACATGTTCCAATTCACATATCTTAAGCTAAAAGAAATGCTTTTTGTAGTTTAAAATGCTTTTACTTGGTTTAGGGTTTCTTGGTTTAAGGGTTAAAATGACCTGCTTCTCATTATTCGTAATGATAGGAGGGGTTTTGAGGGGTTAGTTAACCCTGTTTGTACTGCACTGGCTCATTTCATTATAATTTGTGAAGTAGATTTGAACACTGCCTTTCATAACAAAGGGTTAAAAGCCCGGCTTCTGCATTGAATGTCAATGACGTTATTGAGAAAAACACAAATTTCAGTCCAAGTCTTTCTATAAGGACAGATCACTCTGAAGGTGCTAAGAAAAACCTGAATTCAGCAGTTTTGCCTGCTGCAACAAAACATCTAAAAGGTAAGAAATATAAAAAATATATATGTTTAGTTATGCTGTGTGAATGGAAACATATAACAAATATATAGAGGGGATTTCTCAAATTTGACTGCAAAAGTGTCAATACACTTTAAGATTGGTGCTTAGCATGTTGTATAGTATACATGTGTACTGTAGGGATTTCCTAATACCATTTTTTCCCCCATTTTTTACAAGTACTTTCCCTCAGGTATATGCCGATGCCAATTACCGATACTGTTTCTTAAAGTTTTCAATGTGCAGTTTTGGATTTGAAGGCTCCTTACCTCGTGAATCTGAAACAACATAAAAATTAATTTTGTCCAAAACTTTATGCTGTACACATCTACTATATTCTCATAAAACTTTTGCTATCCTACTTTTTCATGAATACAGAATATTAGATTTTGCCATCCCAATGTCCCATTTTTGGCTCAATGAAATATGGTCAGCCTAATTATACAGCAATAGAGAATGACAACCAACAATTGAGGACTACAGATCCCATCAACCCATGATTATACAGCAGTTATACAGAGCTTTGTACGGTCTCACCAGGGCTGCGTGCAAATCTCACCAGGGCTGCATTTGGGTCTCACCAGGACTGCATTTGGGTCTCACCAGGGCTGCGTTTGGGTCTCATCATGGCTGCGTTTGGGTCTCACCAGGGCTGCGGGCAGATCTCACTAGGGCTGCATTTGGGACTCACCAGGGCTGCATTTGGGACTCACCAGGGCTGCGTTTGGGTCCCAGCAGGGCTGCATTTGGGT
This sequence comes from Nanorana parkeri, assembly GCF_000935625.1. Taxonomy (NCBI): domain Eukaryota; kingdom Metazoa; phylum Chordata; class Amphibia; order Anura; family Dicroglossidae; genus Nanorana; species Nanorana parkeri. Next base: position 1,619,021 of record NW_017306304.1, read on the forward strand.
CTCACCAGGGCTGTGTGCAGATTTCACCAGGGATAAGTTTGGGTCTCTCCAGGGCTCTGTAGGTGGGAGCTGGGCTGAACAGGTGGGTGCCAAGCTTAATGGGTGGGATCTGGGCTCATGCTGAACTGTGGGGCTGTTCTGTGCTGTGCTGGGAAGTAGGAGGAGGCAATGTATGACCGGATCGACACTGTCACAGACAGCTGTCTGAGGTCCCTAGCAGTCTGCCTAAGGTCCTCAGCAAGCACGGGACCTCAGGCAGCCGAACTTGTTTAAAAATGTAAAGGGCTGATATCGGCCTTTAGAATCGGGGCATTTTCACGAGTACAAGTTCCTCGTGAAAATGCCCTGTATTGGCCCAGATACCAATACTAGTTTCATACTGGGACATCTCTAGTGTACAGTATTACACAAAATCATAATTAAATAAACAACAGCCATTATTGGACAGACTTTTGGTTTTGAATAGAAAGGGAAATATAAACATTGGACTGTGGAAACAACCCCCAGACCCAGCATACTACAAATTTTCTCTGATACCTGGATAGGCCAAGAGTATGTCCAGGACAGGAGGTGGAAGCTTAGTTCTCACTCAGTGCTCAAGTAAGTAAGCCTCCAAGCTGACATAAAGATAGCAGACCCAAGATCCATCCGTGCAGCTTATAAGTCTGATGCTGTAGGAAGTGTAAAACCCATACATTTTTAATATTGAAGGTGTAATTAAATGCTTTTACTATCTACCATCAAGCTTAATTTATAGCAAGCAATCTTTACTCAAAAATAGGAAACTGTATTGGCAATAAAAGAGTAAATTAATTTAAATGTTTCTAGTATAAATATAGAACTATGTTGAAAACAATTATTCTTAGCACAATGGACAGAAGTGATGGGCTAGTTGGCCTTTCTATGCTGACAACATTCCGTGTTTCCAAAACCATCCACAAACATCTGGTGCTGATTTTATACCTTGTTAATGTATACATCTGGTTCTGCTTCGCACCCTCAGTTGTAGCATTTCAGCCACCACTACAGACATCAGGTGCTGCTTCCTAGCCTTCACAGCACACATCTGGGGCTGCTCCATATACTTTTCTGTGGCTGTATGAGTCGCAATGTTTCTTGCTGGCACCTCCTGCTGTCAAACATAGTTTAGCAAGTATCGGAGGCACATGCTTTAACTGTACCTCTCTGCTGCTCTCCACCTCATACCTTCTCTTCCAAATATTAGTAACAGTTGTATGTGCATTGTGTGCTGTCACTCATTTAGTTTTTAGATTTATTTGGTTTCAGTATTTCAAGACTACAATACTGACATGGGAATAACACCAAGGCAATAAATGTAGTCTACAGATGCTGATTTCTCTGATATAAGCACTCAGGACACCATGCATATTTCCTTTATTAACACAAGTGATCTCAGTTTAACAAAACGAGACACATTTAAACTTGGAAACATTTCAGAAAGTTTCTCTTGTGAAGTTACTGATGCCTCCCTAGATTGTCTGGAGGTCATGATGTTTAAGTTCAAGAAAGGAAAATTCTGGTTGAAATATTAATAACACACATTAATAAGGTGGTTTTGGACCAGATGTCAGACTAGAAACTTTATATGATAGGAGTGGGTCAGAAAATGTCATGTTCAGCCAGATGTGAGCCTGAATAGGACAATGAATGATTTGCAGATGCCAAACATGTCTTCACAAGGAGACTTGGGCTTATCGAAGTGTTCCCTCTGATCTAAGAGACCACACATACCTAGAAGGCTTATTGTGCATTAATTTGTTTCTTTCACCAAGAAAATTGTTCTGGAAATAATCAGTACCAATGTCTCATATTCTGGTACAAGTTTGTGAATGAAGCCTAACATCAACTGGCTGCTCAGGACAACAGCATCGTACTTTCTTTACTTTGTTTCATCATAGTTATTTCTATATCTATCTAGGGTTCAGATTTGGATTTGAGATTACTATGTGTTTGAAGTGAACCCAACTGTATTGTGATTCTGGGAAGCAGTGATCTACTGCACGATATTGCCACTATTGCAAGCAACTTCCAATAATGCACTTCCTGGCCTTTGATCTTAGGTCAGATGGCTTAGAAGGGCCAATAAGTGGGCATTTGGAAAAGGTAGACCTCCTTACTATAAAAAGGTGGGTTCCCAGCAGCCATTAGTTGTGATAGGGAAAGCATATAAAATGATGATGTTAAACTGCATAGGTGTAGTACTTGTAGACACTGGTTTCACAAAGCAAAAACCCTTACATAATGTACTGTATGTAGCAAAATGGTGTGTATTTTTTATGTTATGTTTTTACATCGTAATGCTTCTTTACAGCTTAATCTTCTCCACATGCACCAGTCATAACAGGATGCAGGTGTTTTTTCACATGGGCATATTTCCTAATTGTTTCTGGCTGCAATTGTTTTTTTTATAGCCTGTCCACATGCACTAGACTAGTAACAGGCTGCATATGTGTTTTTCAAGTTTACTCCTAAAAATAATATAGGGATAAAGCCCCCAGTTTCTTACAAACTTGCCAGGTGTGTAACGGTTTCAAAGTAAAGTTTGTGAGCTTCTTAATTTTTTTTTTTTTGCAGTATCACACTGCATTGCCTTAAAGGTTTTTCCCAAAATATTAAAATAGATTTTAGGCATGTGTTTGGTAGACATTAGCTAGTGCCAGGACAGTATGCAAGAACTTGAATAGCCAGCAAATAGAAAGTGCTCTTCAGTGTAAGCCTTTTTAACACATCTGCTGCTGGCAGCCCAATTGTTGTCTGCAACCTTTTGCCTGCAGTGGTAAAAATATCAGACATTGGAGTTAGACATGCATATGGAAACACATGACTCTGCACCACAGAGCTTGCTGGGAGCAGCACCTCAATAAGACCAGTCAGCAGCAAAAGGTACACCTTCCTTCTCCTTCTGCTCAAGGGCACACAGCAGCTATATCTTTTAGAGTGCTGTTGATGTGCCCTATTCCTCCTCCTTCTCATAATCACATAGCAGTCAATTTACACTGCCAACTTTCTCATATAATCTAGAGGAAAATTCCTGGCCCTTTTGTGCCTCCTCCTTTATCTCAAAGGTTCATAGCAGCCATTTTTTGGGTTGCTAATGGTGCCTTTTCCTCCACCCCCTTCTCAAGGGCAATAGCCACTTTCTTTTAGAGTGCTGTCAATGCACCCTTTTCCTCTTCTCCCTCCCTCTCTAAAGAGCACGTAGCAGCCTTTCTTTGACCTCCTCATGGGTGCATAGCAGCTACTTTTTCAATTGTTACTAATGTGCCCTTGCTCTGCTCCTCCTCTTCCTCTCTTCCAGGACCACCATAACTCTGCTTTTTTAACTTACTTTTCCTCCTCCGCAAAGTTAAGCAGTCATTTTATTTTACGTTGCTGCTCATACGCTCTTGAATTGTGAGCGTGACTTCTATCCCCAGGGCTAGTCCACAGACCTCTGCAGTGCTCCTGATATAGTGTCACCTACCTGGCAAGAGTCTGAGATGTCGAGGGCAGCCTCCCTTGCTTCTCTTCTCCCAACACCCCTGGTAATGGTGGGGCACGAGTGCCTGATGAAGTAGATACACCCAGAGAGAGAGGGATGGGAGATGAAATCAGCAGTGGGTGAATTTGGCACTGGTGCAGAGCAGAGTCAAAGTCAGGAACATGGCGGGTCATGATCAGGCAGGCAGTGAGGTACAGAATCAGCAGACAGAGGCTGAGTCAGGAGCAGGCCGGGTCGGTAACGTGCAGGTAAAGCAGTGCAGAATCAGTATGCAGAAGGAAGGTCCAGAACAAGCCGAGGTCAGGGGCAGGCAGCAATCAGCAGAGTCCAAGAACAAGCCGGGTCAATAGCAGCAATAACAGGATCAGGAACACAGGGAGCAGGATACAAGCTAAAAACCTCCCAGCAAAGGAAAGGTACAGAGCTCCTCCGTAAATAGGTTGTCTGGCGCCAATGTTCAAATGGATTCGCGTGCAATCCTTCCACCAGAACGGAGCATGTGTTGTGCATGCGCATGAAAATGTACGGAATGAGGACGGGCAACCTTTCTCTGACATAGAGCTATATGCAAGTTTGTGGTCTGTGCTACACTACACAGTGTCCGGTACTTTTTTTTGCACAGTCGGACATTTTCCAGCCACCATTACTATTGCAATTGAATGCAATGAGACAACAGCAGACATAGGAGGAATACAATGAGGATGGCTAGAGTGCTGGTGGTGAGGAGAAGCAAATTGACGGGAGGCTTCAAGGGGAATGTTTCACCCCTCCCTGGTACAAGGGGAAAATCTGGTAAATATACTGCCCCAATCCCAGAAGAAGCCCGATATGTCCCACTTTGAGGATGTAATCTGTTTCAACATTTTCGAAACATTTTTTAATGGTGCAAGTATCCCCACACTGGAGGTATAACTGCACAGGGGGGAACATACAGTCATAGGCTGCCCACCCTTTCATAACACAGAAAGAAGGGCAGGCAGTAGCAAATTGAGGAGGGAACTCTTGCAACCAGGAGCAGGCATGTGCAAATGCTAAAAACTAGTTTCGGACAAAATGAACAAAAACTAAAAAAGTTTTCATTTGTTTCGTCAAACTAAACACATTTTTATGCTATTTCAGATACAGAGGCAACTAGACGTGTGACATGATATCGGCCACCGGCCCATTCTGTGCATGCGCGCTGCCATCCTGGAAGCGGGGCACACAATGTCACATGACGCCATGTGTGCACAGCATTGGGTGACGTCACACACCTGTTGGGTGCTGCCATCTTGGTGTATATCTCTGTATACACCAAGATGGCGGAGGCCATACTGGTGTGTGACGTCATGCGCCCAACCTCCAAGATGGCTGCATGCATGCGCAGAGCGAGCCGGTGACCAATTTGGCCATCACACGTTCTCAAACTAATTATTAAGTGCTCAAATACATTTTTCGTATATTCGGGCATATAATAGTTAATTCGGAACTGCAGAATCACTGGAATTTCATTGATTTGCAGGTTGATCCGAATCCGAATGCACAAGTCTGGTTCCTTGCAAGGTATGGCTGCCAGTTCAGACATTGGCCTTAAAGAGGTTCTCTTGGCATTCTCTTGGCATTATCTGCACATGGTTCTCTGATGTAAAACTGCTTTTTGATGTGCCCTCATTGCATCTCTGGGCTCTTCTGACAAAGTGGAGGGCATTGATAGCAGAATGGAAAAGGTGGATACTTACATTTCAAAGGAGTTGAATGTCTCACTCAAGGAACTCAATAGAAGAGAACAGGAAATAATAATTAACGCATACAACTCATACGCATATAAGTCATCCTGTGTTGAATTAATATATTAATTATACTATATATAAATATATAAAAGAACAATATTGTACAGTGGATCAAAAAGAATTCAGTTGTGGATGTCTTTATTGCACCCAAGTAGACATTTAAAGAACTGAAAGGTTAACTGAGGTCCATTGCAGAGTCAGATGATTAAGATGAAACTGTCCATAGTCCTGTGAACTGCAGCAAACAAAATATGACTGACAGAGTTGATAGTTACAAGTAATGCCACCTTGTAGGTGAGAGTAGAGAGGGGAATGTCACTAATAGATAAAAAACGCATTGTCTAAAGTGCAAAGCAAACCAGATAATGGACCTACTGTGCTATCTGGAGAGGGTGGTTTGGAGTTTAAGCACACATACCAGATCTTCACTAGAGCACCCCATAAGGATTGATGGACTTTCCAGGTGGGTGTACATGGTTGTTGCTCTCAGACACACCCGTGCAGATGGCATTTGACCGGGAATAGAACCAGATTCTCAGAGAAAAAAAGGATAGTGGACCCACTATGCTATATGCACATTGGAGAGAATATAAGTCCTTAAAAGGGCTGTGGTACAGAGTCTAAGCACGCAGACCATATCTTTATTGGTACACCTTGCAACAAGTGATAGATATATTTTCTTGATAGAATAGAGAAGGGTGAAAACCTCTGTTAGCTTTTTTTATGCTGTTTGTATTCCCACCGGAGAGATTCTTCCTCATTATTTGTTCTGGTGACCACTCTTACTGGATTGAAAAGTGAGGTTTTACCAGAAGCGGGAGTGGAGGGAAAATATTCCAGTAGGGAACCATATTCTGGTGAATACTGTTTAAAAGAGGACCTCCCTTACTTTGGAGAGATCTTCTCTCACTTCCTGTTGTACCACAAGATGGGAAGTCAATGAAAATTTCCCAGTGGGACAGTTTTTCCCCCCCAATGTTCTGCCCTATCCCTATTTTCTGTCCTATAACACAAAACGAGGGTATGTCAGACTACTATTCAGAGAACATTGCTTTCACATACAGTCATGACCAAAAATATTGGCACCCCTGCTTTTCTGTCAGATAATGCACCACTTCGTGCAGACAATTGTTGCTATTACAAATTTTTAGGCATTCTCATGTTTATTTCTTTTGTTTGTATTGGTATAACACAAAAAGTGGAGAAAAAAAGCCAAATCTGACACATTCCACGCAAAACTCCAAAAATGGACTGGACAAAATTATTGGCACCGCCTCCAAATTGCAAGACATAATTGCATTCCAAGTTTGTTATGCTCCTGTAATTTGTAATTAAACTCACTTGTATCAATTAACAGGTGCTGACAATATAGAAATTACATCGGCAACCAGTTAAAATGGTGAACATTTTACTCAACCTTTCTGTTGTGTGTCTCTGTGTGCCACACGGAGCACACAGAACTTTGTGCTTCCCCAGGAACTTAAAGGAGAACTATGGGGTTAAGGCTTTTCCCCATAGTTCTCCTTAGGGTAACGGGAGGACACAAACTAGCATCCTCCCATCACTCTAGGCTCAGTATACCGCGAGCTGTAGCTAGCGGTATACTGAGACGCCGCAGCTGAAGCGGATCCCGACAATTGTGCTGGGATCCGCCCAGCTGCGTGACTGACAGCTGGCTCTGCCTATCTAGAGTCAGAGCCAGCTGTACCCGCCCCCTCCCCCGTCCGTTCCGCCAGTCAGCACTGGCGGATCGGAGCACGGAGAGGGGAATCCAGCCCCTCCCCTGTCACGGCAGAAAGCCGTGACAGGATCGAGAGGTGAGCGAATGTGTTCGCTCACCTCCCGATCTACTGAGCCAACCTGTGACAGTCTCATTGTCAGAGGTCGGCTAGAACTATGAGGTGAGTGAAAATCACTCACCTCATAGTTCTCCTTTAAATAAGCAAAATATGATATTTTTGGGTAAACTTTAATTGAGCTTTAAGTTTTCCGTAAAATATTTGTCGATCAATGGGCCCCATGGTTTGTTTGTGTATTTTAAAATTATCTGACACTGTGGCCCATCTATTTTGGAAATGCACAGTTTTCTCAGTAGTGAAAGTCAGTACGGTTTAGTAAATATTCTGTGTTTCATGCCTGACAGACATTATTTTATGGCTAGAAAAAGTCCTTGAAGAAAACCTGTATTACCAGGTATTTCTCAAAGGAGAGGTCAGCAATAAATCAGAAAAAGCAGCATTTTTAAAAGTAATGGCAATGCCTTTTTAGTAAGTTTTTGTTTTTAAAGCTGAACTCTAGGCAGGTATTAAAAACAGCAACTGTTTCAGTGAATCTTTATAAAAAAACATTCCATATATTTTAACTAAAACCATAATAAAATACCCGAATATGCTTACAAGGGAAATGCTAACATAAGGAGAGAGAGCAGAAATAAAACCTCAAAAGTGTGCTGGTACTCTTTCATTGTCCAACCATAAGCTGGGGAAGGGAGGTGACCTAGCTGTATTGATTAACTGCTACAGAGAAGAGTTAGATCAGCAGGCTGTCTGTACAGTATCACAGGGCTGTATAAATCTAAGGATTTGGTGAACAGAAATACAAATCCTTTGGCAGGTAAAACAGTTCCTATATATCTATTCTAATGATGTACTTAGCTCATTACCTGTAATTTAAAATTGCAAAGAACACATTGGTTTCAAAGGCATACCATGGCAATAATTGTAACCCAAAAGGGATTTCCGAAGAATAATAGAAAAAAAAGATTATGAGTTTGCTATGAACATGTTTAGACTTGCAATACAATGGACATCATACCAGAATAACCAGATGAAAATCTAATTTAAAGTACACTTTATTGGGGCTACTTTAGAAGCAGAAGCTGTCATTCAGCAACACGCTGCAGGAAACATATGTTCTATTTTTATTTTATTGAAATGCTAGGCCTACTTATTTGTTCTGTGGCTACAAAGGGAAGACAGCATCAGAGTTATTTTAAGTCAACTTAATTGAAGTTGAATTGAATGTAATCTCACATTTGTTCTCCACGTAGTAATAATGTGTATGTCACATAGCTTTGTCTAACCGGTGCTCACCACTCATACGGTAGTTTGGAGCTGAGAACTTAATTAAATGAAGATTCCATTGTTGCCCCCTCTAGCTATGATTCCAGTATTTGACCAAGAGTTATTTTTCCAGGTAGAAATCTGGGCTACATTTTTAGAAGTGTGGCCTTCCTTGATGAAACACCAAAAGTGAGATAATCCTTGTGTAAGGAATCACTAAGTATGGTGTGCTTAATCCAGTCCCAGTGTAAAACTGTTGACATTTGTACTTTTTTCTATCATTATGTGACTGGGCCTGTTTTTTGCTGGATTAGGCACAAATCTCCTATGCGGCACATTTGGCATGTTACAAGTAGTTTAACTTCATTAATAATGTATGAGGGAATTCTAATCCGTGGCAGGGAAAAAAAACAAGACTATTTTATGGTTACCAAATCCTTTAGAACAGTTAACATCTGATGTTCTATTTTAAATTATATGTTTTATCGTATAGCTATTATCATAGTGGTAAAGATGCATATGATTTTAACATTTTAGGTATGTTATTAGATATTTTAATGTATTTTTTATACACAACAACATCAATTATATATGTAAATTGATGTGTACTTTGCACATATCAAAAAGGGAAAAAAAGCAAGAGTAACGGGTTTTTTTTTTCATGAGGACAACCCTGAAGGAAGTCAAGTAATTAAATTCAAGAAGAGAAAGCAAGCTATACTTTTCACTCGCTTAATATTATTATTATTAATAATAATAATAATAATAATAATCATTAAAACATTACATTATTAGTAGTAGCATTATTATTGCTACTACTACTACAATTATGTCCACACATAGAAACAAAATGACATAATTTTTAACACAAAAAAACCTACAACTACTTTTAGGCTTCATATTTAGGGGATTGTTAATCGAAGTAAAGAAAAAAGTGTTAGTCCACTTAGGGCTAATATTTCAGTTTCAGTAGTTATATTTCTCAGCCGCCTTATTTGATCTATAAAACCATTACAAACATTGTTTCTTTTATTTTATTTTACAGAACTGGGGTTTTGATTCAGATAGCTCATCACTGGAATTCTGTGAAAAACTTAGTTTTTACGCTAAGATGTTGATAACATTTATAATTGTTGAGCAATAACTAATTAAAACATAAGGCAGTACAGTATGAATTAAACCAATTGACAGCTTCATCAGCTTGTATGTCGTAGAAAAGGAAGATAAACAAATCAATCAAAAATCTGGCTAAAAAGCACTCCAACAGTCTGGGTACTGTGCTCTAAAAGTTCTGCAGCATGGTGAAAACCCTGGGAACATTTTTGTGAGCTAAGCATAAACAAAGAGACGGGGCTTTAGCCACAGTTAAGAACAGTAATTTTAGTGTAATAAGTAATATTTCCACACTTTTCCTTTAATTCAGTTGCTCTGTTTAACTATGGCCATACACTGTTATTGTTGCCTAATTTACAGTATGTCTGCTATACCAACTAGTTTGTTAATGTAATGTCCCTAAAAAAGGCATTTCGATTTTATGTGCAGCTAGCTATGATTTTTTAGAACTTGCTAAAATTTACATGTAGCATTCAAACACAATAATCAGTTTACGGGCAGCCACCAGAAATGTCAAATCCTGCTCATGTGGTACTCTCTCTGCTTCCAGCTCATAAAGTTTTTTATTTCAACGTTGAGACTGATCATGTGATTACAGTAGGGAGAACTATCCACTTAGCACTTAACAAGGAGGACAACTAGAATGGCTTGTTTCTATTTACAGAACCATAGCCAAGAAGATTCTGCAATGATGTTTGCTAAAATCCTTGCAATGCATGTAATTGACATGGAGAAGATAGTTTCATAAAAACATAAGTAGAGTGTCGCTTTAATGTCCCTGTTGCATTCCTTTTGCAAAATATCTGTAAATGCTTCACAACCTTCAGTTTGCAACCTGTTTAGAGTTATGGGTTCTTGATATGACACAACAGATGGCCCAAATTGGAAAATCTGATAACAGCAGTACTCTAATATGTTATTTTTACCTTTTTTTATTGTAAGTTTTTTTTCATACAGGCCAGCATTTTGGGGCATCATGGGGTTCCTTTATTAAGGTTAAATAGCGAGGAATCTTTCACAATAAAAATGTGAAATGAACATATTAAAGTGCTTCAGACATTTAGATGTAAACGGATAAACAAATGTATTACGATTTATAAAGGGGAATTGTGCTTCCCTTAAACATTGATCATATGCTGTCATTAAATTGTTTATCCATTAATACTGTGTGTGCTTCCTGTGTATTAAGTTAGATATATAGCTTACAGCAGTGAGAACAGCAAATGGCGCATTAGAGATCATGCAAAACAGTGGTCAGTGATTAGTACTTTTTTGTGCTTCACACTTAACATCACATTTGTGCTGTTCCAGAAACAGCTGGGAAGACTTTTTTTCAACAAAGCTGAGTGTCAGATAATCCTGATGAGATTCTACAGCCACATCTTTTGTAATTATGTCACACTTGGCTTTAATGGAATAATTCAAACTGAAAAAAGCTTTGATCCCTTTGGAGGCTCTTTCGTCTAGATTGACTTTGCAAAGAGATCTCAAGATTTTCTGTTACAAGATCTACTTGTTCCCTACAGGATACATTGCTTCGAAATGATGGGAATTGCAAGCTATTTATTTGGGGCTCATAAACATTTGCCAAGGTGAACCCTGCATGGTTTAATTCAGCTTTTTTATGCTTAACTACAATCACTTAAAATAACACTGTAAACTGAAACATTTATATCATGCAATAATGTTGCATGCATGCTCTGTTCCTGGCTGTTGGATCATACATCATTATCGTCATCATTAGCATCACATCATCATCATGATATTAATATTATTTGTATTTTACTACTGTATTGTTGTTATTATTATTGTTATTTTTGTTGATGTTAGAATGTTATTGTTATTAATCAAGTAAGTAGTGTAAGTAGTAAGGGCTACATAGTAACATACAAATATAAACTAAAATTAAAAGTAGTTGTTTTGGTTCAAGCTAACATGATGGTTATTAGTATCCTAAACATTTTTGTACACATTTGAGCTTTCAGCTCAATAATAATATTGACTCTCAAGTCATATAAAACCTGGAGGGTTACCTACTTTTGGCATGGGAGCAATAAGCAACAATGACTCATGAATCAGCATCATCATTTTTATACAGGAAAATGTGGATCAGGAGATTACAACAGAGAATACAGAATCACCAACCATGACAGTTGCAGCCACTTTATTATCCTGTAAGATAGCCATGGTTATAACTGCATTCCTTTGTTCCACTGAACAATATTCAAGACAGAGTTGAGCTGACTGAATCCTAAAAACAAGTGAGTCTGGCTATTTCTGCAAATTGTACATTTTTAATTCACTTGCATATGTGGATTTGTCTGATCTGCAAAAATAATGCATGTAAATATTCAGTTGAATATAAATTAACATTTTGATTGCTCTGTCACATTTATCCCGGACTGCTTCAAGTGCTTTGGTGTGTCATTCCTGTTCATAGAAAGACTTTAGTTAAAAGTCATAAAGATATTAACTTAGTTTTGAATGAGTTGGAAAGGGTTAGAAATACACTGTACATTTTAGAATGTAATCACTGCCTTTGTCCTCAATGGGGAGCTTGCTCATGTCTGTTAGGCCTGGTGACCAATGTAACCAGGGCAGAAAGTGATGGGAAAATCTATGACTTTACATTTGTAATTGAAAGAGGAGGTGCCGATGAGTGGTAGGACCGACCAGGGTGGAGCTGTAGCTAGCTTCTTTTGCGCCCGAGGCAAGGACAAAAAAAGTGCCCCCCCAACAGGCGTGTGACGTCACCCAGCACAGCGCATGTGTGGCGTCATGTGATGTCATGCGCCCCACCTCCAGGATGTTTTTTTAAATTATTTTTTATTTATTTTTAATTTTTTTAAATGTATTATTACTGTTGGGGGGGCTTTGGGGAAATATTAGGGGTCTAAACAGCCCCCTGATATTTACTTTTTAAAATAGAAGAAGAAATTGAGGACACGGAGTCCTCAATCTCTTTTTCTGCAGACTCTGTTCTAAATGAATGGAAAGTACAGAGGCTTCCCATTCATTCAGAAAATATTTACTATCACCAGCTTCTGAATGGGGAGAAGCCTCTGTACTGAGTGCTACTCCCCAGTGAGAAACTCATGAAGGATGTAAAGCACCTCCTGTTCATTCATAACTGGGGACACATAGTACTATGTGTCCCTAGTTATTTACAAACACTGGAGTGATCAACTGATCGCTCCAGTGTTTGCTTTGCACAGAGGATCGGTACATATCACTGATATGTACCGATCCTCCTCCCCTCAGCCACGCACCGAGCACAGCCTGCAGCTTTTCTTCTGGATCTCCGCTGCTCTCCCCCATCTGTATGCAGCGGGGATCCCCCATTTGTATGCAGAGGAGAAGTGAAGGAAGTGCAGGGGGGAAGGGGGAGTTAGCAGGGAGCAACTGTCGCAGAAGCATGGCCGAGCGGTGAGGAGAGAGCGAGCCGCCGGCTGTTAGATCCTGGCCAAGCGGCTCTCTCTCCTCACCACTCGGCCATGCTGCTGTGACAGCGGCTCCCTCCTCCACGCCCGCCGGCTAAAGTGCTTCACTTCTCATCGGATCCCCGCTGCATAAAGATGGGGGAGAGCAGCGGGGATCCAGAGGAAAAGCTGCAGGCTGTGCTCTGTGCGTGGCCGAGCGGCGGAGGATCGGTACATATCAATGATATATACCGATCCTCTGTGCAGAGCTGTACCGATCCACTTCTCCCTGATGGCTGCGCCACCCCAGCACCTGCGCCCGAGGCGAGAGCCTCAGTCGCCTCGCCCTCGCTATGGCCCTGGACCGGGGACACATTTGTTGAAAAGGCATGTCACCTGAGTCTCTCTCTCTCTCTCTCTCTCTCTCTCTCTCTCTAACACAGGACAGGTACACTCTCACTGGACAATCTTTCTTTCTCAAAGGACAGGGGCATGTAAAAACGAAAGAAAAAAGAAAAAGGCTACCCATAGACACAAGATGGTCATTACACAATATGGTTGACAATGATTAGGTTAGGAAGCCACATTAAGTCTATAGTTACAATGTGACCTATAAAGCCAATCTTGAATGTATTTTCCTGGATGATCCCTAGTGTTTTTCCATGACAACGATGCCACCAGACGTGTTTACTGTTTAGAGTTGTGAGCTTATGGGTAGTTTAAGATCTGAACTCCTTCTTTATTTGCATGGCCAACCTAAATCTAACTGTTGGTGAAGCAAATTCAATTTGCAAAGTCTAAAGGATCTATTACTTTAGGAAATCAACCATACTGTGTTGCTCAAAGGCTTTCACAGGGAAAGCTGTTCCTGCACTGCTGGTACACGACTGTTCATAAGTTATTTAAAGTCAAATTCCAGGTACTTTTTTAATGTTGCCAGTTTTAAAATAAAGAAAGCAGTCTTCTGAGTTGAAGAACCTCCATTAAAGAACAGCCAGCATCATCTAACTGCCTTTGGGAGAACAATATTATGCAGCCAGTACTGCTGGACAGTCATAACATGGGCACCGCTCAATCCAGGAGAAGGGACCTACCCCCATCATCCCTGAGGAAAAAGATGAAGGACCTGTGACACCACTGGACTAAACTGAAAACTGCAGGATTTAAACTGTATCTGAACCCAAAAACATACTGCATTAGTTTTCTTTTTCAGGATTTTTTCCTATATTTTTACCTGGTGATCTGGCTAGTGAGACAATAAGGTCTGTGTCCAGAAAGGGGTTGAGGCAGGTACCAGGCAGGAGAATAACAGGAACAGACAGAGTCAGTACGAATACAAGTGCAAACCTGCATGCTAGCCAAGCGCTCATGCTTATGTGCATGAACAGCTAAAGCCTATAGGCCATTAGATGGTGCAAAAGTTACACACCCCACACAGACAGAATGGATCATTCCCTTGGTTGTACAGATATGGATACTGGAAGTACTTATACAACTTTATTTCCTATAACAAGGGTTCTTAACAAGTGTGCCTTGATGAGGAACCCATGGTCAGCATTTAGAGTTATTAAAACAATATATTTTATTTAGCAGCTATAGGTTTAGTATTTTGGCAAAAAATATATCTTCTATGGGATAAAGGAAATTGCTTTAGATGGGTTTTGTGCTGTGTGGTCAAATAAATGATAAAAGATTACTCAAAATGTTGTGGTTATAAATAAACTATCACTGGTTATTGGCAAAAACAGAGCAATACCTATTATTTTTCAGCGCTTTAACAAACTAGACAGGCAACTTCTTCTGTGTTTTAAAGGCTTTACTGTGAGTTTTTTAAATAAAGTACAGGGATTTCCCTGAAAAGCCAAAGTATTTGACATGATCTTTTAATTCACAGTAGTGCCAGGTTACCAGTCAGCCTTTCATATTTTTTTCAACAATAATATCCTGGTGTCTTAATTATGCTTACACAAGACTTTCCTAAGTGACATTGAAGGATACCTGAACAGTTGTGCTTATTGATCACTCACAGGGTAGCACCTAAGATTTACTATACAATGGTAGAAAAAGTCATGCCAAGCTTTGAAGCTGACATGGTTAGCAGGCTTAAAGAGATCATTGGAAAAATAATGGCAGTGTTTTCTTCTGCTGTGCACGAGGTATTCTAAGCAAGGAATTAAATATTTAATTTTTTTTTACTATCATCAAAAAGGCTTCACACTTCACCATGTAAAAATAAGCTTATCAAGTGCATCCTGGCACTCCACAACACCACTTCACAACATAAATGGTTTAAAAATATGCTTTAGATTACAGGCAGTGCTCACCCACCTTTTGCTTTATTGTTACATTGTTGGGATTTCCCAGACTGTAGTATTCTGAGAATATACTGGCACTCTTACCCTCTAAATAAGGACAATACAATAATGCATTTCCCAAAAAGCTATGACTTTTCATGCAGTGGCAAGTATACCAATTCCAGTGCGTTCCAGCACAGTTAGGTTTGGAATTCTGGTGTGAACAGGCCCTTAGATTACATAAAGTCATTCACGTAGGTTCCTGCCACAGATAAGTCTATAATCTATTGTCCCAACCAGAGTCATATTCAGACATTCCTATTAAAGTATAGGTGTCAGCTCAAAAATAACAAACTGTTTGTGTCCCACTCTGCTTAGGGCCCCACAAAAAGTTTGGATTCATCCTTTGCCCAACAGCTGTAGGGGATGCTGTCAGCAAGCTCAAAGCAAATGATGGAGCACTTGGATACTGCAATCAGTTCCAACAAGAGAGGTTGATTGAATTTGTATAATTTCCTGTGTTCACATTGGTTTCCCTGGGCTACTTCTGTTTCCTTCCAAACTTTCAAAAAAAATAATTGTATGTTTACAGTGTATGTATGCTAGGTAACATTGACAATTGTTTAAATTAATAAATGGTTTTAAAGTTACAGTTTTCTAACTGACTGATAAAATAAATTAATGCTTCTGAATGGTGAAAAAAGAAAATAGATCAATCCATATATAGTTGCAGCTTGAACTTCTTGTCTCCCTACCCTTTAAAAGTCTTGATATATAGAAAGATATTTGTTTCTAGTGCTCAACTTATTACTTTTTTGTTATTACTAAATTCCTGCAAGATTACTGCACCATTACTACACCAATACTACAACATTAATGTGATCCCGGTGGACCAGTTAATTGTATGTGGTTATACATATATTTATTTAATCAATTTATAGACTCTTTTTAGAAGTTCTAATACATTCTGTTGAGAAATAACTGCAGTATTTATTAAGAACATATTAATACAAAATAACCACGGTGACCTACCTTGACATTCCATTTTACCAGGTTGAACACAATACAGTTTGTTACCGCAATGTGACATTGTATTCCAGCTGGCAAACATGTTTCCTAAAGCTGAACTGCAGCCAGATACAAAATACACAATTAAACCAGCTTTATATTAATTCTTCCTTAAATGTAGTTTGTAATATGGAAGCAGTATAAGTATCTGAATTAGACCTGGTATTAACCTCTTGCAATCCCTGTACAGCAAAACTCACACTGGGAAGGGAGAAGTAGCACAAGTCACAGAGAGATTAGTGCATTAGTCTGCTGTTTTTTCTTTCACTTTCTAGTCGCATGGTGAGGTTTGTGAGACAGGGCTGTGTGGTAAGGTGGAGCTGTGGAATGGACTGGATGGGCAGAAATACAATTAATTTGGAAATAAAGCAGCACTCATATATTTCATCTGTGTATTTATTTGTTTGCCTGGAGTCCATCTTTAACTTGTGCTTAAGGGTTTATGGGCTCCATCAAAAAGCCAAGGTGTTTATTTTTATGCTTTCTTTCTGGCTTGCTGGTGACCACGGGGTCCTAATCAACTGTTCACATTGCTTATACATCTCGGTGACTAAATGGGAGATCAGTGTGAATCAGTGAAGTTCCCTCCACAAAGTGGATTCCCACTTTTTTTTTTTTGAAGTCTGAAAGTTTTTAAACTTTATAATGTAAGAATGTCATGATATTATGCTGCCCAAACTAGGGAAATAACCCCTTGCCGTCTGCCCATCGTAAAAATATGGGCGGATGGTGGATGCTTCCTGGTGCTAGGAAGTACATGCACGTGATTTTTTTTTCTGCTCGTGAGCAGAATCGCACCGGGATTGTGTAAAGCCGTTACCAGCTGTTATATACAAGCGTTCAGCTCGCTCTACAGCCGGCCGATCGCTTGTATAACCCTGCTGTCGCCCCCCCCCGCTGTCGCGCTGCTCTTGCCGGTTATTCCGGGCACCGATGTCCACCTGTGGTGACCGGGACCGAGAACACCGGCACAGTGGCTCTCTGTACAGAGAAGGAGGAGAGATCAGCGTTTCCCACCACTGACCTCTACTCCTTCTCTCTCTAAAGGCGGAAGCGATGTCTATCACATCTCTCCCGCCTTTAGCTGTCATTTCTCTGGCTGCTAACCATAGAAGAGGCTGGTGAAGCAGATTTCTCCTGATGTCTCCATAAAGAGGACCTGTCATTGTTTTTTTGGCTATCACCATGTTAAGTGTAAAAAATAAAAATAAAATAAAAAAAATATGAAAGTCTCATTTTAATTTTTAAAAACAAAAAAAATGTTTAAGTCCATGCACGCACTTATAAATATAAATACGCATCAGGTGCACCTATGTGCGAAAACAACAATTGCCTCACACATGTTACATATTGCCGCAAATCCCACAGTGAGAGCAATCATTTTAGGGCCATTAATCCCTGATAACACTAGACTGATGAGCAGTAAAAGCCAATTTTAGGCATGGTAGTTTTTTGCAATTTCGTGGGCGCACGCAATTTTAAAGCTGTACATGTCTGGTGTCTAGTTACCTGACGTGACCCCATCCTTAATATTTTACCAAAAAATTTGGTGCTGAAAAATGTTTTATAACATAATTTAGGGAAAACAGGTATTTTTTCATTATATAGTACAAAATAAAAACCCCAGTGGTGAATAAATACCACCAAAAGAAAGCTCTATCTGTTCCTAAAAAATGGTATAAAATGAATTTCAGTACAGCGTTGTATGATGGAATAAATGTCAGTCAAAGAAGCGCAGCGCTGAATACTGAAAAATGGCCTGGACAGGAAGGGGGTTTAACACCCCGGTCAGCAAGTGGTTACTAATCTAGAACAGCTGCAATAAAAGAGTTTAGAGTAAGCGGTAATATCACCCATCTGTCATGTGTCAGTGCTCAGGCCCATTGACTGGCTGCTAGACATAAGCATTGTATCATGGCTGGATTCACCAGAAATTTGAAGGCAGCAGCGATGGGAGAAGGACCGATGGGAGACCACTGTGAAAATTAGTATAAGGTGGTCGAGGAGTGGGCTTCTAAAGGACCATGTCACTTTACCCTGAATAAGCAAGGTGTTGTGGTCTATTTAAGTACATTACTAAAAAACAATTACAGTCTGGTTATTCTTTAAAGTAATTCTGTAATGTATTTTAAACTTTTAAAAGTAAAAGTCCTGTCTAAAAAAAAGATATCACAAAATGCCTTTCATTGCTTATTAGTCAGAAAAGCTTCTTGGAATAATTTGTTTTGTTTTTTTACTGGGGCCTTATTTACCCTATCTTCATCACTAGGTCCTGCCTTCTGCCATTTCACTGGTAGTAATAGCAGACATCTTGCAGTACTGAATAAAGATTATTAATTGAAATAAACCCTAGAGAACAAAATAGGGGCAAAAATCAAAAGAGGAAAAGACAGGGTATGACTCTCCACTACCATCTTTGCTAATGTCTTATAACTTTGTGCAATTTGTGTGATAATGTTTTCTGAAAGCCATGGAATAATTATGGATCTGGACTTATAAGGGGTCTTTTATGCTGGCTTAATTATGACAAGTAATGTTCCCAGAATAAACATTACTTTCGAGAATTGAGCCATCTCTGACCTCCAGTGGAGAGAGAGGATTGAGAATAACTGTCTCTGAAGATTTTTTAAAATATTGTAAAATGTCCATGTCACCAAGCCCAATCCTTCCCTCTTCCATGCAGAAAAGAAAAATATGATAGTTAAGCAAGTGCACTGCTCTATTATGTGAGGAAAGCAACAGACCTGAAACTTGAGTTATCTGAGGAAGGGCACATACTTCCCTTCTGTCGCTCTTGAGGAGATATCTGCCTCTTCATGGCTAGCCTTACTAACCACGATATACACTGAGTGGCCAGATTATTATGACCACCTGACGTTTGCAGGCAAATTAGCTATAATTAGCTATAATTTCGTGCTGAAGTTGCTAGGGGGCCAGACCATTATAAATAGGGAAGCAGGTTGTTCACCACAACAGTAGAAGGGATTTTTTTCTGAAGATATGGGTAAACAACGCGATTTAACAGCCTTTGAATGTGGGATGATTGTTGGCGCTCAAGCCATGGAGCGAGTATCAGCAAAACAGCAGAATTCGTTAAATGTTCAAGAGCAGCTGTTGTTAAAGTGTTTAAAGACTGGACTGTCAGCCGAAAATCTGGCTCTGAACGTGCGAATTGTGGCCGTCAGCGACTAGTCAATGTTAGGGCAGAACGGAGAGTGGCAAGACTGGTACAAGACAACAGAAGGGCAACAGTGCATTGTCAGATTCCTCGCATCACCTTTCAACATCTCGTGGAGTCACGAGGCGGCCCAACGAAGTCATCTCGTGGAGTCATCTCATGGCCCAACGAAGTACTGATGGGGTGGTCATAATAATCTGGCCAATCAGTGTATAGGAACATGCCCATGTAGAATTTAAAGTATAACTATAGGCAAAAATGTTTTTAGTTTTAGATAGAGGGGTGGGGAGTTAAAATAACTGTCAGGTTTTTATTGGTATTTGGGTGCCTGATAGGGAGATATATACTAATTGTCCTGATCACCAATCTCTCTGAAATTTTAAGTGAGAGTAAATCCAAAGTTTTGAGTTACCAGTCAAAAAGGGGGTATATTTTACTTTGAAAAGATATTCTCTCACTTCATGTTGAATTTACAGGACAGGCTATAAAACAGATAATTTGTTCTTTGTTCTTTTCGATATGACATTTACAGATATGACATTTCAAGAGAGGGCTTTGTACCTTCTAATGAAGCAGATCATTTAAATATAGAGTATGTATATAGTATATATGCTAACTGCTGGGATGGTGAGGGTACTACATATGTGGATGTAGACAATGTAATAATTTATTAATGAATTAGTAAATAAGTGCTAAGCTCTTCTTTCTATCCCTCTTTTATCTATTTTTATGGTCTTATAACAAAAAAAGATTGAAAAAAAGATTGTTTTAATGAAATAATGTGTATTTCTCATCTAACATCTACCACCACAGCACATTAAAAGTCACAGAACTAGGGTTCATCTGTATTTTGAACCTAAACTTACTACTTTGAACTAAACTCCCCAAACAGTTGCACCAATTCATTGAAGCCATCCAGACCTCCTTAAAAGGGACAGCAGTAAGTTAACCTGTTTCTACAGCAGCAGATACAATCCCTGTCAAGAAAGAGTAACTGTACCTCAACAGCTGTTTCTGTGATCTTTGTCCCTGGGGGATCTTTGACCGAGTTGCTGAATGTGAAAATCTACCAGGAGAGCAGTGGTCTGATGTGCTAGCACCAAAAGACCTACTTTGCTTACACCCTCAGGATGCCAAGGAGTTTCCTAAACAATCTCAGCTAGACTCTGGGTTATCAAGGCTGTTCCAGTTTGACATGTGTTCACATGAGCATATGACTCTGGGAAGCCTGTGAGGTCCCAAATGTATGTTTTGTTAAACTTACAAACAAGTAGTTGAAATGGGAGGTGCTCAACGTTGCCCAGACTTGGAACAAGTGGTCTAAAACCATTATATTAGTGTCTTGCTGGTTAAGATACAGCAGCGCATTAGGCATACAGATGCCAAAAGCGTGGATGACCTGGTGTCCCTTGTGGAGCGACATACTGCTACTAAGGACTATTTCCAGGATATGCCCTCCAAGCCAGTAACCCGTGGAAACAGGAAAACCTGAACCTTGGGTAAAACTTTTCCTTTTTATCCAAAGGGTAAGCTTGAGGAGGGGTGGGTGAGACAACCACGGGTGCTAAATATGAATGCCCTAGTAGACCAAAAGGAGTGTCTTCCCTTAAAGAGACATAGCTTATTGGGTGCTGATGGTGCCAACAATTGGGACCTGAAGCTGCCAATTGTTCCTTATTACATGAGCCTAAGGAATTTGACCTGGAGAGGCATGTGTCACTATTTGTCAAGCCTTTTTTTGGCAACACCCATAGGGACTGAGAATGGTAGGCAGAGATGTTACATAGTTACATAGTTGCATAGTATTTGGGGTTGAATAAAGACATACGTCCATCAAGTCCAACCCATATAGGTCCATGCATCATCTCATTCTTAGGGATACTGGTATCCCTGGATATTACGGTCCCTCAGGAAATTGTCCAAACGTTTCTTAAACAAATCTACACTCTTGGCTGAAATCACTGCCGATGGCAGTGAGTTCCAGACCTTAACCGCTCTTACTGTAAAGAACCCTCTTCGCCCATTGTGCTGGAATTTTTTCTCCACCAACTTTAGGTGGTGGTCTCTAGTCTTTGTAAAGGAGTTAATCTCAAACAGTTTGTTGCCAATGTTGCTGTCACCATTGAGCATCTTGTACATGAATATTATATCCCCCCTTAATCTCCTTAATTCCAGTGTAAACATGTTTAAGGTCAGAAGCCTTGTCTCATAACTCTGGTCCTCCATTCCCCTAATTAGTTTGGTTGCCCTCCACTGGGGTCTCTCCAGTTCAAGGACATCCCTTCTCAGTACCGGCGACCAAAACTGGACCGCGTACTCCAGATAGGGCCGAACCAAAGATCTATATAGAGGCACAATTATAGACTTGTCCCTGCAATACATCCCCTTCTTAATACAGGACAAGACCCTGCTAGCTTTGTTTACCGCAGCTTGGCACTGCAAGCTACCATTCAGTTTGTGGTCTACAATGACCCCCAAATCTTTTTCTATTTCTGACTTCCCTAGCGGCATACCCATGATTGTATAGCCTATTTGTTTATTTTTATGTCCAAAGTACATTACTTTGCATTTATCGACATTAAACCTCATCTGCCATAGTATTGCCCACTCCCCTATTTTATCCAGGTCCTCCTGCAATGTTATATTGTCACGATCCGTTTCTAGTACCCTCCCTATTTTTGTATCGTCTGCAAACACGGAAACATGGCTATTTATTCCCTCCCCGATGTCATTAATGAATAGGTTGAACAGTATCGGACCCAGCACAGATCCTTGAGGCACACCGCTCATTACACTAGCCCAGTCCGAAAAGGTACCATTTACAGATACTCTCTGGACACGTTCTCATAGCCAGTTCTCTATCCACGTACACACCACCTCATCTATGCCCATAGCCCTCAGCTTGTGAAGTAAGCGCTTGTGTGGTACCGTATCAAATGCTGTAACGCTTACCCTAGGGGTAACACCGTTCATGGACCACAGCTGTGGAAAAAGGCTTACTTCTGGGAGGAACGGGTATCAGATTGCAGCTCTCCTCTGACGCCGTAATGTTGATAAGGCTAGGAGGGAGCTGCTTCACATCACGCCCCGCTTGCCAACAAGCAACCCTGTGTAACAACGACAAGGTAAGTATTTGGTGTGAGGTGAATGAGTAATAGTTGGTAACTCTCTTTTACTCAGTAATAATTATGGCAACCATCAACCCGTATCACATCCAATTTGAATCTATCAAGGCAGTTCAACAGAGGCAATTGGCTAGGATGTTGTTAGACTGTTACCCAGTCCTGCAAGTCAATAGGCATATGATTTCTCTGTAGCTTAAATGTATCAGGCAGACAGTGAGACATATGGTTTGAATGAAGCTTCACCGATATCAAGCAGACAGTTCAGTAAGCATAAAATTGGTAAGTAGTGTAACTTATATCAAGCAGCAGTTCAATTGCATAGGATACAAAGGACTTGAGGTGGGGTTTTCTATTCCATAGCCATACTGCTGTGGCCGGTATACTTGCAGTTTTGAGGTACTCCCTGGAGAGGTTCGTTTGCAGCACTGCTGTTCTTTAGTAATGGTGGGATCCTGTAGTAGCAGAGATGCTGGTTTGATCAGCGTCCTGCTTCAACAATAGTGGGATGCCGATCAAACGGTGGATCGCGGCTTTATGCCGGCTGCTCGTGTGAGTGGGCGGGGTTGAGCGCCGCGCCTGCGCAGTGGCATCGACGGACGCCGTCTGAGAGTGGGAGGAGCAACGTGGCGCGCCTGCGCAGTGGCGCGAACGGATCCCGGTCCCGACCGAGGAGAGGTACGAGTGTCACAAATGCCTTTGAGAAATCCAGGTATACCACATCTACCGGCTTCCCTCCATCCATATCTCTGCTTACCCCCTTATAAAAAGTTAGCAAGTTAGTCAGGCAGGAACAGTCTTTCCTGAACCCATGCTGATTGTCATTAACTATGCCCTTATCCTTAACAAATTTTACCAAATAGTCCTTAATTATACCTTCTAACAGTTTACAAACTACCGATGTTAGACTGACCGGCCTATAGTTCCCTGGTTGGCATCTAGCCCACTTTTTGAATATTGGAACTACCGTAGCCCTCCGCCAATAACATGGTACCCTACCAGTCACTAAGGATTCCTTAAAAATTAGGAATAATGGTCTTGGTCTTATAACCTGGCTTAATTCCTTAAGTACCTTGGAGTGAAGGTTATCTGCATCTTCTATTACAATAGAAGGATAACCAGTGATGGCATTATTTGACCCTGAAAGCCTCATCATAAATAAACTAATTGGTGTAGTCTGTTACTTTCTAAGATTTCCCCACTGTGCTGCTGTCTGGAGATATCCAGTTGAAACATATAGCATGTCATAGATGTGGTTAGGAACTTGCTACAAGTGTAATACTGGGCCATGATTTCCCTCTGTTTTGGGTGCTGTGGGGGAAAAACAGGTCACCAGTTTAGAAAACATGCCTGAAGCAAATTATGTAACTATTTGCCTAAACTTGAGGGGAAGGTTAACACCCATATGTCAGTACCTCTAAACTTCCCACTAGCAGTCTTGGTTGGGGAGTCAAATAAAACTGCCCCAGTGGCAGAAATAATAGATATATCAGGGAACATTTTGGGACCTTACAGTTGTGGAATCCCAGTTTGACAAATGCATGGAAATATGTAAAGGCAATAAACTGGTCAAAACCAGAAGTGAGCATACCCCAATTTTTCCCATATACTATGACTTACTGTATTATATATAGACAGAACAAAAGCAAGTTGTGAAGCAGTTGGTGGTTACCAATTCTCACACAAGTTTGCGAACATATGAAGCAATCCCAAGAGTTGCAGGCCTGAGTTTACAACTGCTCTGCTAAAATGAGAAACTTTAACCTGGGAGACAGAGGGGTCTATTCACGAAGCTGCCGAGGGCAGCCGAGTGAATGACCCATCTGAAGTGAAGTGAGCCGAACACTATTTGGCTATTCACTTCAGGCTGGTACGGCTAATTTCAGCCGTACATCGGCTGAAATCAGCCGTACATCGGCTTGCTTCGTGCGGCTGTGGGTCGGCTGAACATGCTCAGCATGTTCGGCCGACCCGAAGTGCAGAAGGAGTTCGACTCAGCCGATCCAACATCTGGATTGGCTGAGCCGAACCTCCGGCAGGCTACTCACTGCTGTTTGGGCTATTCTTAAAGATCCCAAACAGCAGTGAGTGAATAGCCGAATGCCGCCGAGCGGCATTCGGCTCGGCTGTTCTGCTCGGTCCCTCAGAGGTACCGAGCAGAACAGAAAAACTGAAAAAAGTTAAAAAAGTAAATAGCAAACGATTGTGCGGAGCAAGCAGTGACAGCTAGCTCCGCCCAATAGTTTCCTATTGTCCGGCGGCTCTGCTGCTGTAAAAAAAAAACTCTCCCAGGCGCTCTGGGAGCCTCCTGTTACCGGCCGCTCAGGAGAGAAGCACTGATGTGTCTTTTTTTCCCTTTATTCTGATACGATCGATGTCAGAATATAAAAAAAAAAAAAAAAATGTTCCCATTGAAAAGCATTGGTACATTACTATTGGCTATTTCAATTTGCAATAGCCAATAGTAAACTAGCATTGT
>NW_017306304.1:1644558-1696150 GCF_000935625.1 Nanorana parkeri
ATGGCCGGCCGCTCGGCCAGCTTCGGCTTTCAGCACGGCTCAGCCGAGCCGATGCATATGCGTTCGGCTCGGCTGAGCCGCTCGGCCATGATCGGGAGCTGTACCAGCTATTGTGAATAGCCCTTATGGGCAGACAGTTTTAATGAATAATACACAATTCTCCACTATGGTCAATGGCTTGGAACAAAGATAACAAAGGTCAATGGTGCAAATGGTTTCTGGCTCTGTAAGACCTAAAGTTTATGTAGAACAGAGGCCAAGAACCCCAGAAGGAAATGCTTATGAATGTGCTCCTTTCCACAGGTCTGAGCAGAGGGGCAGGGTATATGAGACAATGGCTGGCAGGATTGTGGACAGTGAATATTTTTCAATTAGGTTTCTCACCTACACATGGTTAGTTTCCAGGGTTTGTGACTGATGTGGAGAAAACTGACAAGTGCTGCCTGTTTGTGTTGGGGGACCCATTTGGGGGACACCCTGTTAGTCAGGAACTGACCCGATTTTAGTTAGTGGCTGTTGCAACAGCCATTCCATATTGCAAATGCCATTACAAAATTCAGCAGCTAGAAGCGACAAGAAAATCGGTGATAATCTTTGAAAAGCCTTTGAGGGAGCTATGTTTGGACACCATAAAATACCCCCTTTTCTTCCTTCCCCCAGGTCTGGTTGGTATGTTCCAGTGTGAAGCAGTGCAATGAAGTATGGATGAGTTACTCTAGGGTGTGAATTTAATCCCTGCCTCAGCCTCAGAAGGCATGCTATGTTGTGATCTTCCCCACACAAAGAAAATCTGTTTTGAGATTTGAAGACTGATAAAATCCTTTATTTTATTTACAGTTGGTGCAGCTGAGACACAGGGCGTGCAATTAATTAGGATATTTCTGGTGCGGTAAGAATAATAATGGAGGCAGACTACAAACAGATGACATCCAAAGGGAATTTTATTTTGCGTGACATTCTTCTCTTTCTTTAAAGTAATTGAATCTGTTTTAAAAAAAATAGGTTTAAACGTTAACATTGGTGTTTTTCTTTTGTCTTCAAGAATTGAAAAATTGTTTTCATTTGAAGATACCTTCCATTGTGCAATCTGAGCATCTGTGATCAGTGTTGTAATAATTAATTAGAATGAAGGGAGAAAACATAGTTCTCAGATGTCTGTTGTATGCTGATGGAATGCTGATGGTAAAAAAAAAGTCATATGTTTGCATATTGAGACATTCAGCTGGGAGACTGAAAAGAAAACAAACAAACTCATTATGTGTTTTGATTGTCCTGCTTAAAGACAGTAAGAAAGGGATGCATAATTTATATAACTGTACAGCATATTAACACAAGGAGATGCTGTGCATTTTTCATAAATTTATTTTCAATGTCATAGCATGTGTCGCTAAGAGTATTTGCATTAGGGATATCCATTTAGTTTGCCACATGCCTTCTAAGCAAGGAAAACCTTTTTGTCTTTTTACTAAATTATGGTGATCCAAGCAAAATGTTCCATTAAAATGT
This sequence comes from Nanorana parkeri, assembly GCF_000935625.1. Taxonomy (NCBI): domain Eukaryota; kingdom Metazoa; phylum Chordata; class Amphibia; order Anura; family Dicroglossidae; genus Nanorana; species Nanorana parkeri. The sequence continues at coordinate 1,646,065 of NW_017306304.1, forward strand.
AAATTTAATATGCACATTATTCTTGTATTGTCAAATATTTTTTATAATTTGTAAACAGATATATGAATAAGGTAAATTTACTAGATGACTTTAATATCTGTTGACCCATGGAATCTCTGTTTGTAGGGCATTTTTATATCTCTTTAATTTTCCGTCACTTGAATGGATATTTGTCAGCCCAGTCAAAGTGAAATACACTATATTGCCAAAAGTATTGGGACACCTGCCTTTACACGCACATGAACTTTAATGGCATCCCAGTCTTAGTCCGTAGGGTTCGATATTGAGTTGGCCCACCCTTTGCCGCTATAACACCTTCAACTTTTTTGAGTAGACTGTCCACAAGGTTTAGGAGTTTGTCTATGGGAATGTTTGACCATTCTTCCAGAAGCGCATTTGTGAGGTCAGGTACTGATGTTGTAAAATTAGGCCTGGCTCGTAGTCTCCGCTCTAATTAGTCCCAAAGGTGTTCTATCGGGTTTAGGTCAGTACTCTGTGAAGGACAGTCAAGTTCCTCCACCCTAAACTCGCTCATCCATGTCTTTATGGACCTTGCTTTGCTCACTGGTGCGCAGTAATGTAGGAACAGGAAGGGGCCATCCCCAAACTGTTCCCACCAAGATGAGAGCATGAAATTGTCCAAAATGTCTTGGTATGCTGATGCCTTAAGAGTTCCCTTCACTGGAACTGAGGGGTCAAGCCCAACCACTGAAAAACAATCCCACACCATAATCCCCCCTCGACCAAACTTTACACTTGTCACAATACAGTCAACCAAGTACCATTCTCCTGGCAACCGCCAAACCCAGGCACGTACATCGGATTGCCAGACAGAGAAGCGTGATTCGTCACTCCAGAGAACACGTTTCCACTTCTCTAGAGTCCAGTGGCGGCGTGCTTTACACCACTGCATCCGACACTTTGCATTGCACTTGGTAATGTAAGGCTTGGATGCAGCTGCTCCGCCATGGAAACCCATTCATGAAGCTCTCTACGCACTGTTGTTGTGCCAATCTGAAGGCCACATGAAGTTTGGAGGTCTGTAGCTATTGACTCTGCAGAGAGTTGGTGACTTCTGCACACTGTGCACTTCAGCATGCGATCACCCCGCTCTGTCATTTTATGTAGCCTGCCACTTCGTTGTTCCCAGTTGCTTCCACTTTGTTATAATAACACTAACAGTTGACAGTGGAATATTTAGTAGCAAGGGAATTTCATGGATGGACTTATTGCACAGGTGGCAACCAATCACTGTATCCATGCTTGAATTCACTGAGCTCCTGAGAGCGACCCATTCTTTCACAAATGTTTGCAGAAGCAGTCTGCATGCCTAAGTGCTTGATTTTATACACCTGTGGCCATGGAGGAGATTGGAACACCTGAATCCAATGATTTTGAGGGGTGTCCCAATACTTTTGGCAATATAGTGTCTATTTCTGTTGGAAAATCACCTTCCAAATTTGTATGAGATCAATTAGGGTCTGTTTTACCAGTGCTCATCTTTTGTGTTTTATGGCACTATACATCAGTTTTTTGTGTCTACAGGTTTGCACCATGTAGTTTCTTTGGGTCAAACCCTAGCAACATGGCCAGGCCATTTGTTGCTCACCTTTAAACAGCATCCCACTAGGATGCCTTGGCTCCATAGTTATGCCATATAATTCCTTACTGGGTGAGGATGCCAAACCGTATTTTTAAAAATAACTTATAGCAGACTTTGCATTAAAATGTAAGGTCCGCAAATTAGGTAAGCTCCAACTCCAGATTAAAAACACTATACTAAAGAAAACAGAACACACAGGAAGAAATTAAAAGAAATCTTTACCCTACACCCCATGATTGACCTGCTTCTGGTATGTGAGGGTCATATCACTGAGTCTTCTCCCTTGGACCTTGGAAAGCTGAGTACTCAACATTTCAAAAGAATGCCCACTTGTAATGTGCAGATGTGTATTCTAATGTTATTTTGAATCCTTGGCCTTCACTGCTTTTCCCTGGCAGCCTTATCCAGGCAAGCACGCCGGAAGCATATAAGTACTTTTTAATTTTCCAATTTTTAAAAATTCTTTTTTCACTTTGCCCTAGCAATTTTTAAATCTGGGACTGAGGACTACTTAATAAGCAGACCTGCCATTATCATGCAAGATCCGCTTTAATCAGATGTATATGTATGTAACTTTTATCTGCCCTCTTCCCTGCATCCTGTTTTCTGAAAAGTATGTCATATAACATTCCCAGGAAATTGTGGTCATCACAGCAGTAGATGACCAAAGGAAGAGAAAAACACTTACTGTACATTCTAACAGAATACACCTTACCCAGGTACACATAGAGAGACGAAAGGTGGTTACAGACATATAAGGGTAGTTGATCATGAATTAATCAAATATGTTGAAGCATATCTGTAGTCCAGCAACATCTATGGATAAATGGTTTGAAGGTAGACATCTCCCACCATCTATTTATTGTCGGGGAAACAATAACAATCAAACTATTTTTTCAAACCTGTCCATTCAATCTTTTTTTTAAAGTACAGTCAGGTAGTGTTTGCTGCAGCAAAAATATCAGATGGTCATCTGATACCACTAGAAATGATCAGATTGGGAGCTGTTCCTCTCAATGCTATAACAGTGTCATGTCTGTGCCATAGCAGACACTGGTCTCTGACTGACAATTCTCCAGAGAAACAGTCGATTCAACAGTTTTACTGAACTCTAATTGCTTAAACCACTATTTTCTACTTTGCCTTTCTGTCTTAATGAAAGACAATGAAGGTTACTTGCCATGAAATGATTCTCCTTATTCTTCCTTAAAGCGGACCTTTACCCATATCTTTAAAATAACAACAAACACACCTTTAAAAATGTTTAGTTATCACAATCTACAAACACATACTTCTAGATAATTGCAGGCTTTGCATTCTTTGCATACCTTACTTCTCTTTTCGTCCCCAATCTTCTGGCAATGGCCATGTTTACTAAGGGCAGATTACTAGCTCTCCTTTTACTTCCTGGATTTTTGGCACTTGTGACTAGACATGTGACTAGGACATGTGACCATGCACATCATCTCAGGGGTTGGAAAATGCCTTTCCCTGAGATCTCGTGAGATTACAGATGAGATTTCCCAGCAATTCTCTACTGATGACAAGGCAATCCCAGTGTGCATTGCTTTGGCAAAAGCTAATTTTGTCCTTTCAAAGCAGGAAGTTCTGCAAGTGTAAGTATTTCAAAATCACAGCATTTTACACCTGACATGTCTATGTAGTTATTTGTCATCATACATAGGGGGATGCATTGGTAGTATTTGATTTTTGAGTTTAAAAGTCTGTTTTAAGTTTGAATCAATTCTGTTATGTGTAGTTGTATTTTCCCTTAGTGAACATTATATTTTATACTTGTTTGCAATAAAGCATGGTGATTTCTCATTTTCGTCACTGCATTGTCTTAGTACTGAGTGGCATTTCTATCCTGACAAAGACTAACCTGAAGAAATGAGGGGTTTCATACACTTCACTGATGATAGGCAATATGCCCAAACTAGCTGTACAGTATTTGGAATAAATGGCTCTACAATATTAGAATGTGTCTGTACTCTAGATCAGTAATTCTGGATTGATAGTTGGTCAGAGGGCAGGAAGCAAAGATTTTCAAGACTTTAGTCACTATGCTAACATGAGGAATACACTTTTACATGTTGGATTCGTGATGATAGTTAGATGTGGGCATACCTTATGTTTTAAGAAGGCTCTTTCATGCTTCACATTGTAGAACTTTCTCTACAGATGGGCATATTTTGGTTCCTTTTAACCTCAACATAACCTGTCAAAAAGATAATGAAAAGCCTAGTTTAGTCTTTACAATTAATTACATCTTCTTCACCTACTATATTTGCAGATAATCCATTTCTTTTGAAAAGTTTTTAAACCTTTAAAAACTGTTTCCAAAAATACAGCTATTGGATGTGTTCATGTTTGGATGATTTTGCTGATCAAATGTTTAAGATAATGTGAATTTTATCTGAATTACTAATAAAACATGTCATCTAATTCACAGTGGTTATGTTTGTAAAAGTCCAACTGGCATCTCACAAAGAGGATAAAATATGACACATTCTAAAAGTGAAAGAAAAGTTTTACCTCCATGTATGATAGATCTAAATATACACATACAAATCACCAAAATAAATGCATCACAAATGAAGTAGAATAAGGTAATCTCTCACCACTAATATATTAATATGTCAATACACTTTTCAGTCCCACATGCTTCACTTTCATCATGGGTTATTTTGAGCATTTGTTATTGAATATGGAGCAGGTTGAGGTTATAGAAGATAAGCTATATGATACACTGAACATAGGATCAGATTCTGAATTTATAGCTCATATTTGTACTATGGACACAAAAATTCTAGGAAAACCCTTGAAGCAAATGGTAATGCTGCATTTTAAATTCACATCTAACTGATGCATTGTAGGACCAGTATATGAAATAACATCCTGCTCATCTATGCCCATATCTAAGTGAATGGAAATTGTCTTTGTGGACTGTTATCTTAACACTGTGAATTAATTATTATTTTGTACTTCTTATTTTTTTTGCATGTTGTTTTATTGTTTTGCATTGGAAGCCCTTTTTGAAAAAATATATCTTTTGGCTTTAGTCTCTTGTCACAATGTGTGCTCAGTATATGTCAAAGGATCTTTATTTTTATTTCCTAAAAGTGTGTATGTGCTGTGAAAGGCTGTAAGTCATAAATAGAGATGAGTGGATTGATATGTCAGGTTTGAGGTTGGACTTAAATTGGGTAGATTCACTCAAGGGGAAAACTCCACGTGTCAATGTGCCATGTGTCAAAGAAGGTTATACCATTGTTATGTCATGGCGACGTACTAGGCTTCTATTATGCTTCTTTGGTGAATGTATTGCTGGTTTGACAAAGAGGCATAGAGGTTCGAAACGCGTAGCCAAACCATTCAACCGACATCCCCATCACCCAGCAAGACAGACCATACTGTTCTCCAGCTCCGTGCCCGTCCCTGAGTGGACTTCCATAACGATTGCCGACAACCTTTTTAGCGGCACCCCCGCTCCTGTCCAGTCGACGAGTGGCAGCCTGGCCAGCTGAGCACTCACTAGACCGGACAGGGTTTTTTACTTCCAATACACAGCTGGGTTTTTTTCACATGTGCCCTCCAGTTGCCTCCACTATCCCTCCTCCATCATCAAGGGATTAAATAAGAATCGACAAGTCTCCGATCATATCCGCACAGATCAGCCGCATGAGCCCTTGTTTCAAGCCTACAACATTACCCACCCTCCATCGGCAAGACAACATCTCGTGCATCTAAAAGTGAGTCCCTATTTGCAGATACCATTGTAAGGTTTATAATCTGTCTTAATAAGACAAATATACAGGTTGTAGCGCTCCTTTTTTAGCTTTTTTACACTTGTCCACAGGGTACCTCTCCTGGCTAAGTAGCTCGCTCACCCAAATCCGCTCACAGTCTTCCCACCGGTAGTGCGCTCGCCATCTTTTCTGTTTATTATGCTACTTTGCATGCTTTACATGCTCTGTAGAATGTTCCCACAGTTACCTACAGCCATCCAATTGGGGACTGCTATTGCATAAGTGAGAGGCTTATTTTTCTATTCAATTTGAGGCCTCCATGAAAAAAAGCTGATGCTCTTTCAGATGATCATATACACAATCCAAAATGCTTGTCATTTTATTAATTGAAATATATTTGTACCTTTTTACCTTTTTATTCTTTAAAAACATCTTTGTTGTAATATTTATTATATGGACATTTCTTAGATGTTGCTATTTATTATAGTAAATGTATGACCCTGTAATAATATTCCTGTTTATTTCCCAAACACAGGACATCAGAGCTGCAAGGCAAGAGTACTGTTCACCCAAGGTATCCAGCAGTATGAAATCTGGTAACAACCTTATACTTTGGGCCAGTTTACTTGCTGGTGACTGCTGAACAAGTGATTTCACAAGCTTGAAAATATATTGCAATTTCTATTGCTTACCTTTCGATAGTCCAGTGCCAATCTTTTAGATTGAAAGCCCTCAGGGGCAGGGCCCTCCTTACCATCTTGTCTTGATTTGTATTGTGATTGTAATGTCTTCCCTATATTGTAAAGCACTGCGTAAACTGTTGGCGCTATATAAATACTATGTAATTATAATAATAATAGTGACTATTTGCACAGCATTTAATTAATTTTACTAGGCTCCAGTTTTAATAAAAAAATTAACAATACAACAATGTATTTTTTGCACTAACAAAACTATATGGGTATCCTTTGCAAAATTAATTTTCACTACATTCGCTATATAAATCCTGTATAATAATAATAATAATAATAATAATTATAATAATGTCCTGCCCTGTCCCTTCTCCACTTCATGGATACATGTGATAGAGACAAATGGCGTGGCAAGATGGCATGTGATGGAGAAAATGCATGCTATATACAACACCCCCAGTTTTACGCTACATTAATAGAATCCCCTTCCAGAAACTGTATTTTGCAACATACAAAGAAATATATTAATATCCACTTTGGGCTTCATAAAAATGTGTAAAACAACTGTCTCTGATAGCTTGGCCAATAAAATGCTAAAGCCCAACTGAACTTTCAATTTAAATCACCTAAAATACATTTTAGGTACATAAAAGCAAAAGATGTACAAAGCCTTCTAGTTTCCTTTAGAAAGCAGCCGTTGCCTAAGGATGGAAGTCTGTCCCCTTCCTGCATGCCGCAGAAAAGCACCCTTGCTCTCTGTGGTAAAGCAGTGGTCTCTCTGCAGAATTCCCAGTCACTCCAGTGAACCAATGCTAGAGCTCTCGAATCAGTAGGGACCATGAGATAGCTAATTGCAGAGCTAATTGCAGGTCTGACTCAGTAGGGGCATATTTGACGTCTGCATTTGCTTTCTCAAGAAAATAAGGTAGAAAGGATGAGCTACATGTTAACTAAAATACTTGAAATCTATATAGCTGAACTGGAGAGGTACATTTCCCTTAACAAAACTAGAGTTTTATTCTATGTATATTATACATGTTAGTGGCCATTGCAGTCATGGGTACCATAGATGCCAGGGCATTCCTTTATTTACCAGCATATTTAAGTTATGCTGGTAAGCGAGTCAGAGAATCTGTGTAATCTGTGTCAGTAATTAGGAGAATAATTTGGTAGCTCAGAAGAACACCACACAAAGAATTTGATTTACACAAAGTAAAAATTAATGCTGATTGCAACTTTCAACAGGTGTTGAATGCTTTGTACAACTTTGCAGATTGCAGTGGCTGCGGAAACTGTACAACCATGCCAGCTTAATCAGGGACACTTAAAACGTTGCTGTGAGAAATCTGTTATCATGTTTTTCAGATTCTCTTTCTCTAAAAGCTAATAATGCCATTATGCCTTCATAATTTTTTTAGAGGACAACACATTGGATATAGGGTTCTTGGAGACTGCGGACTTAAAAAGACACTATTAAAGGAAAAAAGCCCCAAATGTATTTTCAGAACATTTTACTTTCCATTTGCTATCTTCCAGAGATAAGCAAGCGCAAAATGAATGTGCAATACTAGATAAATAGTTAGAGGATGGTGACACCTTGACACTGAAGGCTTTCTTTAACACTGGAAATAGTTAATTCAGGTATGTGTTATATCTACGCATTTTATACTTTGTTAATATAAATTACCCTTATAGAAATGTTATTGATGCACCAGGACAGCTCAATATTACTGTAAGAAAGTGGGTAAACCATCAAGCTGCTATAACTTTATGTCTCCCATAATTCCCTGTTAATACTCTCATAGGGCCCATTAAACTTCTCCAGTACACAGGCATTGCTGGAAAGCAACTTAATGCATGTAAGCATGCATTAAGGTGCTTTCTTAGCATGCTGTGTTGCTCTTTATTGTCAATGGCACCCCAATGCATTAACCTAACACACATGTATTGCAGTGCACCTCAATCTACAGTAACATACCACTGTGCGTTGTAGTGGGTTGCATTGGAAAAAATGATGTATATCTGGTTTTGGTCCGTTCAGGTCTGTTTTTTTCAGTGGGCTGTTTTAACACAAAACACTCTAATGCACAATATAACACTAATCATATTGCATTAATGCAATGAACCAGAATAGATAGGACTGAATGGGCCCTCATTATAAATGTGTGATTGGAACGGTTCATTAATGTACACAACCCACAGTCTTTTATAACCCAATAAGTTGCATATTGTCCGTTTGAGACAATCGTTTTAAGTTGTAATAGTTCTTCTGACTGGTACTGAGCACTTGTATCATTTAATCTGTGCCAACCATACAGTTCTGCAGCCATAATCTGACTTGTGCTTTGCTGCTTACCTCTTTTGCGTTTGTGTACCTTTTTAATATGTTCTGAAATTATATGCAATTCAATTAGCACAATGTATTTTAACTTAATATAATTTATAAAAGTTACAGCAATAAAGTTATGCTCACAGACCAGCCAGCTGTCTCTCTTATGTAAATTGTTCATCATGAAGATTAATTGTGATGTGTCTCTAAACATCTTGGCTTGATTGTTAAAAATTTGCTACCACATTTGTAATGATATATTTAGCATCACACACTATGAGCATTCCCCTGCTGTGAGCCTGCTTCCTATTTCTGTACAGCTCCTCATGGTTCCCTATGATCGATTGATGAGCACAGTTTACCAGTCATGGTTTGGAATATGAGCGGGCTCTTTCCTTTACTCACAGAAAGAAGAAAATTGGAAACCTGGAGTACAGGAGGCAGGAAAAAAAGAGTCTCTTTTAAAGAGATAAAATAATGGATGTCTGGTCATTGATATCCACTGCTTGCTGTTTTATGTGAGATTTCCTGGGCTGCAATCATTTTGTCATATTCAAAATGCATCATATACTTATAGACCTAAATACAACTATGTTAAAGGGGAACTGATGTGTTCTTAAAAAAGCAAACAGAGGGTAAAGGACTAGTCAACAGTATTTCCTGTGGTCTAGTGGCAGTTGATTTTTTCCCTTTACTGACTTACCATACCATACCATACCATACCATACTGTGCAGGAAATTTAGTAATGCATTTACTAAATAAGTGGGTCATGTATGTACTTGGAAACTGTTCTGAATGTGATTGCTTCTCCCTGAGGGCTTATTGGTTACTTGGACACTGGCAGCGCTGGTGTCCTAGCAAATGAAACAACCCCTGCCCCAATCAGCTGCTAGGCTATGAAATCTGGCCACTGCTGTCTATCACAAGGAAGGTGGACCTGATGGCAAACTCTGAAAGACTAGTTCCCCATCAGAGTTCACCCACCAACAGAAAAACTTCTCAACCAGTATGCCTGTCTGTGTGTCAAGCACAGTAGCAGGGAGCTCAGTAACACAGATTTTTAAGGTTCAGTGATACTGAGCTGCACTAAGGACAGAGTGTCTGACGCTCCAGCACCAGCGCTAGCCCCCACCATGTGTCCATGGCAACAAGATTGTTCTACCTGTTTCTGACAGCTAATTGTGACATGGGGTGTGAATTATGGGGTGTATCTCAGAGTGGAGGTGGTCATATTGCTGGAGGCAGGGTTTTGCATTCTCATGTCAGAGCCACCAGTAAAGAGAACAGTAGTAACATCACCAAGTCCCAAACCAAATTCAGTTCTGTACAATTAGTGAGTGAACTTTTATTACACCTCTGGGTGGGACTGCTACCTCTTAAACCATCATTTTGAACCTTTTACTTTGCTCTTAAAAGGGCAAAGGAAAAAAATAATTTTGAAGGGAATGTGGGCTTTTACATTTTTAAAGACTATTATGTATTGGAATTAGATTTTCTTAACGTAAATAATCTATGTTTTAATATTTTAAAGCCTTGATTCTATGTATATTTAAAGAAGTATCTACAATCAAAAAGACCTCAGATCTAACTAAGAATATTGTAACTGATAATAGTCAGCACAGGAACAGAGCACATGAAGTAATCAGCTCTTTTTGGCAAGTCAACAGGTATTTTTTTGCTCTTATTAAACCAATAAAACAAAACACTTTCAATTGTATATATAACAGACCAAAAAGGTCCAAAAGAAAGAAGTTAATAGTTAGGGTTTATACTTTAACATAAGGCAGCCATAGTAGCAATTGCCTATGCAGGCTGAGATTCCTGCTCAGTAGTGTGGACAATGTTTGTATTCTACTTGTTCTCTTATTTCTATGCAAGTTTATGGGGATATCATCTGCCCAGCTATACAGTGGGTGAATGCCATTTACACGGCATTCCCACCACTAGATGGCGCCAATGAGCATAAGGAAATGTATACACTCCTCAGCTCCATCTAGTGTCAGGAAAGCTTAATGAATGAGGTGGGGCTCTGTTGACTTTGATCATCCAACCATGTGGAAGCAAAAATAATGGGGTCTATTCACTAAGCAGCTGAATGATCTAGACGTAGCTTCGGCTGATCCTTCGGCTAGCTTCGGCCCCAGGATCCCTTTGGTTCAGTAGAACTGAAGGGCTGCTGTACGAGCTATTCACTATAGCCCTACAGCTCCCGAAGTTGGCCGATCGGATCAGTCGAGCCGAAGGCGTATGCCTTCTATGCTATGCATTCCTATGGTGATTATTGTTTTTATTCTGAAGGCAGCAGCACCGCCCGGCTAATAGAAAACAGTTGGGCAGAGCTAGCTGACACTGCTAGCTCCGCCCAATCATTTTCTATTTTATTTTTTACTACTTCTGTAACTGTTTTTCTATTCTGCTCGGTACCACAGAGGTACCGAGCAGAACAGCCGGTCCAAATGCCGATCGGCAGCATTCGGCTATTCTCTCACTGCTGTTCGGCATCTATGAGAATAGGCTGAACAGCAGCGAGTAGCCTGCCGGAGGTTCGACTTAGCCGATCCAAATGTTGGATCGGCTGAGTCGAACTCCTTCTGCCCTTTGGGTCGGCCGAACAGCGTTCGGCTCACTTCTCTTCTGGTGGGTTAGTAACTCGGCTGCCTACGGCAGCTTAGTGAATAGACCCCAATGTTTATTTTTTACTCACACATATTTTTCACCACATTCACTTCCTTTTAATTTCCTTGCAATGTGTACAGCCTTTTTGCCTTTAGTAAATCATCCCAAGTGTGAGATAGTGAGATTGAAGCCCAAGACCTAGAGCTGCCTTGCAAGACTACTAACTACTCCACCACTAATGATAATGTAACATCTTTAAAAAAAATATCCATACTATGGAAAGACATAAAATGCATAACAATTAATCAAAGGCTTGTTGATTAATGAAAGGTAAAAGCAAGATGGTCATTAGAAGGTAAGGCATTCTGAACAGCACATTCTGTAGATAAGGTGTAGCAATCTCTATTTTTATTTGGTAGTTTTCTCATTGGAAAAGTATGCTTTGAAATAAATGAATTTCCAACTGACATGTGTACTGCAGGTTATTCAGAGGTTTCAGAACTTTTAGCACTGAAAGGATTACTCAAGCTCTTCCTGTTCTTTTTATTTGCTGGATGTGCAATGTGTACTTCTCTAACCACTAGAGAGCTGAACTCTGACTATTTCCACTGGGAATTGAACAAGACATCTTCATTGTGACTTTTGTGTTTGCTCTAAGACATACAGGCTATGGATCTTAAACTTTCTGTTGTTTATTTTTTTTATAAATGTGTGTGTGTTTCTTGAACATTTATCAAGCAGTGATTAGGAGTAAATTAGTTTTTCAAATAAAAAAAAGGTTCCTTAAAACGTGTCTAAACCCAAAATTTAATATATTGCAGCTTACCAGTCCTTAGATGTGATAGGTGGATTTTTTTTTCATAGTGTGATTCTAACAAAAGACCTTTCCGGCCCCAGGACAAAACTCACCTTTCTGTATCAGGAGAACAGAAACAAGATATGACTACAGAACCATGCTCCTTTTCTATTCTATAGAATCTTTTCTGTAGTCCTCAAAATTGCTAAAAACAATAAGATAACATAAATTTACCAATAAGAAACGTTATTGATAATCTAATTAAATAGATTATGTGAACACAAATATTAAAATAAATACTACTGAAAATAGTCCACTAACAGCCAACTTCTATAATGCTGATCCCTCATGAATATTGAAATATGGCTCCCAGTCATGCACAGCAATACCAATACAATATATCACTACTGCAATGGAGCCAAAGGCCAACCTTAGCTTGTAAAGCACAACAACCCAAATTTCAATGCATGTCCAACCTTTACTAAGCCCATTAGATGTTTGATGCATTAGCACAAACTCAGCATTTGGATCCAAAATTGTAATTTCTTATGAAAACAGGACTGGATAAAAATGGAAAGCACACATCAGGTCTTCACCAGCTTACCTATACTGTTGGTGATGAAAATTTTTCAGCTCCGGAAGTTGGCTGAGCGGCTCAGTCGAGCCGAAGGCATATGCTTCGGCTCGACTGAGCCGAGGTGAAAGCTGAAGCTGGCTTACAGCCGACTACTGACAGCTGGGCAGAGCCAGCCATCTCACGGCTGGCTCCGGCCACTTGCAGAGACATATGAGCGTCCCCTGGTTGCCAGGTAACCAGGGACACTGATCTGTCATTACAATGAGAACTCGGTGGAGCCGCAATGATATCACGGCGGCTCCGCCAAGTTCTCAGTGTGTAATGACAGTTTAGCATCCCCTGGTTGCTAGGTAACCAGGGGACGCTGATCTGTCATTACGATGGGAGCTTAGCAGAGCCGGGGGGGATATGAAAGCCGACTCTGCTGAGCTCTCATGGCAATGACATGGCAATGACAGTCAGTAGCATGAGAACTCAGCAGAGCCGGCTTTGGTACCACCGCCGGCTCCGACAAGCTCTCATTGTAATGACAGCTGGTTCCGGCCAATAGAAAACAGCTGTCACTGCTAGCTCCGCCCAATCGTTTTCTACTTTTTTCTACTTTTTTTAACTGGTTTTCCATTCTGCGCGGTACGACAGAGGTACCGAGCAGAATAGCCGAGCCAAATGCCGCTCAGCAGAATAGCCGAGCCCAAGGCCGCTCAGCAGCATTCGGCTATTCACTCACTGCTGTTCGGCCCCTATGCGAATAGGCAGAACAGCAGCGAGTAGCCTGTCGGAGGTTCGGCTCAGCCAATCCAGATGTTGGATCGGCTGAGTCGAACTCCTTCTGCACTTCGGGCTGACCCGAAGGCTGCCGCAGCAAGCCGATGTACGGCTGATTTCAGTCGGTGTACGGCTGAAATCAGCCGTACAAGCCTGAGTGAATTTGGCTCACATTAGGCTGGGTTCACACCTAGGCGTATTGAGTATGCGCGTTTGTCGCGCGTTTTTACCGCGGTAAAAAAAACGTGCGATAAACGCGCGTTTCCGAGGGCTAATTGGCTGTATCCCAATGGAAACGCCCAACCAAAATGCCCCAAAGAAGTACATGTACTTCTTTGGGCGTAGGGCGGTTTCCCGCGCGTTCGTACGCGCGGAAAAATGCACAGATGGGAACCATGCACATTGAAAATAATGGCATTTCCCTGTTTGAGCGTTTTTCCGCGAGTACGAACGCGCGGAAAAACGCCCAGGTGGGAACCGGGCCTTACTTCAGGTCGGTTATTCACACGTCTGCCTTTGGCAGCTTTGTGAATAACGCTCTAATGTAAGTGAACACATTAAACTAAAATGCCAGTAATTATCTGTACTTTTTTGACTTGTTCTGGTCCCAAAGGTATGTCACATCCACTTCCTGTTCAATGGTTGCCTGGGAATTTGTATCTGTCTTGCATAGAAATGAAAAAAAAAATACCACTTACTAAACCAATGTTATCATGGTGAGCAAATATGTTTCCTTTATTTTCCAATTTTAAAATCATACCTTTTATGCTTTGATTTCTGTAGCAGGATCTTTAGTCACATTGTCTCACTTATGCATAATCCAAAAACCCAGGTGACAAATAGCCTTCTATATTTACCAAGCGGAGATATGGAGAAAGCATACAGTATTAGCAGCTGTATCTACAAACACCAATGTCAATCAAACTGGCTGGCAAAAGACCATATTTCTTGTCACTAAGAGGCTTACTGAAAAGAATCTGTGCCTAATTCTCTTAAACCTTGCAGGTCAAAAGGTTTTGAAATTATTTTTCACACCATTTCTTTGCTTTGTCAACAGGCCTTAGAACTTTTTAGCATATAAAAAAATGCTTCTTAGTGCATCCTCTAATGATAGCGTTTTATATATCAATTAAACACATTCAAAGGCTATCTGCCTTTGTACAGTGCATAGATAAATTGTCAAAGCGGCACAATTAAATAAACAACACAGCATATTTTATCATTTGGATGGTGTTAGAAGGACCACCCCTGTTTATAGTATCAACTGTTCACTCTAAGATGCTAGGATAAATGATAGTGCTTTTTAAGATTAGATTAGCATCTGTAATGTTAGTGGTGTTTATTAATGCTGTAGTGACTGCCAAATACTTCATGCCTTAAAGATGGTCTGTTACTTTAATTCTCACACACTTGCAAAGTCCAAGATCAAGAACTCCTACAAGCAGAGGGTCACAACATTGAACTATAATACATACTTCAGCTGGAGCTACTCAAACATTTGAGATACTTTTTAAAGCTACCAATATACTAACAAAACAAATACATACACTTTTTTTTTAACATATATTGCTCACATGTAGTACAATTTCAATACTAATTAATAAACTAAACATGAGATTGTAGTCCATGAAGGGAACAAGCTTAAAGCGGTGGCTACTTTACAACAGACACAGGGACCATGGGGAATAAAAGTAGCCACCCTCCAGTAGGAAGAACGGTGTCAGCACAAATTCAGAGATGATTTGAGGATCTACAGCTGAGTGATGCACAAATAAGATACATTTTTATTAATAGTTAAGGTACATGAATGCATTTTTAAGATTTAATGCCTGAGTTTCATGTTACTTTAAATCATAAATTGTGATTCTACCTACAAGGTGTTTCCCAAGGCACTTCCTTTCCTAGGGTTACAATGCTTAATTAATTCAAATGTGGCATTGTTACCCTAAATTGGACTACAAGATGCTATGCTAACATATAGAGGGCTGGCACAGTCTTTTCTAGTCATCACAGTAAAACAGTAAGCCATCAAACAGAGAAGGGGACCGAATCCACCGCTCGACTTCACCGCTTCACCCCACCCTAGGTGCCACACGTTTACGCTCACCCAGCTACAGGTGAGACCATTACCTTTCTTTCCTGCCACACCTAACCACATTTATTGCGCCAGGTAGTGGTGCTTCCGTCTCTTCCAATTTTTGTTTACAGTACACACGTCGGACGCCCCAGTCCGAACTCAACGAAAGCTGCACACCCGCATCAATTTTGGAAACCCCCTCCCCCCGTTTAAAATTCTATCCCTAAACTCAAATTCATTCTCTAAACTCTCCCCCCCCCCCCTGTCGTTCCGATCGGTGCTGCTACGCATCATCACACTGAGTATCCTTTGCATTTTCCCCACCGACCCCCTGACGAGCGCTTCACGTGGGACAAAACTCTTCTAATTTTTCAGCTTTTACCAGAGTATATAGACATCCACAGGAAGCTCGTACAAAAAGGCAATAGGGTGTACATAGACTGAAACATGAGAAAATATGCCAAAAACATGGCCAAATTTTCACAGAATGAATGTTCACAGAGTTTTGCAGGACAAATAGCTCTGCGGATTGTTTATAAATAGACCCATAAGAGTTAAGTATGTTGTTTATTCTGTGAAAAGGGAATAAAACAAATATTGAAACAGAACCTATTGCCCCATTGCTGGTCTCGGCTATCACTGGAATGTGTATTGTCTTCAAAATTCCAAAAAACATGTTTTATTTCTTCAGACTGCATATATGGACACCTGCTCCATCAACCACAATAGTTCTAAAAAAAGGCAGTTTGGGATTCTACATTACGTCACACTAAATATGATCACACTCTAGCTAGAGCTCCTCTGTGCTGATCACCCTCAGTCAGCCCTGTTTTAATAAAATGACATTCACAGCAGCCTATACACTTATGAGGGCTTATGTACCAGAACTGCATTTTAGTTCTAGTTCAGCTAAAGATCACCAGAATTGCTCTTGAGTTTTTGGAACACCCAGTTTGATAAGTGTATAATGAAGTTAGTATGAAGCAAATGGCTATATACGAAATTCACGTCAAGCACATTTGAGCTTGCCAAGTTTTAGATTAAATGGCACAGGTGAAGGAACATTGGGCTCCAATCATTCCAGGATTAAACCACAAGGCATGGCTAAATAAAAGAGAGAAAAAATATTTGCAATTTGTTCCTAAACAATTTATTGAACTATATTTAAAAAAATCACTAATTTGTACACTGTTTTATTTTTATGTGTTGATTATGATATATTATTATTGATTATTGGTTGATTTGATTGGCTATGATTTTAAAAGGTCTTCATAATTTTAGTTGCAATCATTTTTATGATGTTTCCAACAACAACAAAAACAGAAATAAACAAGTGATAACAATCGTGTCATTACAATGGCATGCAGAAACAACAGAACTGTTGTTAGGTTCATTTGCCTTTCCAAAGATGGAATGGTGAGTAAGGCATACATATAAACAATTATTATAGACCATATTCATAACAGCACTATTATTGGCCAAGAATGCCCATGCTTACATTTTCATGCAGTATACAATCAGACAAATATTACTCCCAATTCTTCTGCCACACCTTTCCAACACCCTAGTGAAGGAAAGAAAAAACCTAGGGCCGACCGCTCCAAATGTGCCCCAAACCCAACAATTGTAAAATAGAAGTGTGAGAGCTAGGTAAACAAAATCCAAGAGAAAAAAAAAGAAAAAGTAGAAGACGAATGAAATGAAGAGACCGAGAAAGAAAAAGGTAAAAAAAGAAAAAAGGAAGGTCAGAGATTTCCAAAAACCCAACCCCAAAGAAATGCCCTCATGTGGGGGAATTATATCAAATCCACAGTTGTCAGGTCTGCTCAAATTTATGTTGGGTATCATGTAAAGTACTCATTAGTTTGTCATTAATCATAGTCCAGTTTAGTGCCCACTTTACCAACTCCAGGGGTATTGACTGCTTACAACAGCAGTGAGTAATTAAATATTAGCGGTTAGCAGGATATAAGAAATCAAGCGGCCTGTACCTTTAGGTACTTCTGTAAATTCCATCCTCAATAGAGCATCCACTGAGGTTCTTTTAAGATTAACAAAAAGAGAAGAGAAAGACGGGGCTTTATATGTGACTCATGAACAATGCGGTTTACATGTGACTCATGTAATGTCTGCCTTGGCCGCAGACATTACATGCCGACTGATCGAGGCGGCGGATGTGTCTGCGGGGAATAACAGCTAGAGCAAGGGAGACTCGGGACAGGGAGAATGGTAGAGGTTGGTCCTGGACACTTGAGGAGCTTGAAAAAGTCACAAGATGACATTCTCCCTGATGATAGGACCCTGTTGTTGTTAAGCATTATTTTACCATTATACACTGCCACCTCTATAAACTTCTTGAAAAAGCTACGGCGAAACGCGTTGAAGAATGAAAACGTACAGATTTTTGATTGGAACATTAAACAATATGAAATTATATATCATGAATATGTGGACTGATCTTAAAAATTATATATTGACTGATCAAATTTACTATGAATTTACAATGAAAATAAGAGTGTTAATTATTGCTATTTTGCACAATATCAATCTGTACGGATTCCTAGAGGTGAAATGCTGTTTATAGGTTGAATGGTCCTGTTTTTAGATGTGTGGTATGTCGTGTATTTGCTATCTTTTGTCAATCATGGAATTATGTTATTAAATATGAATTTTACTATACAGGAATGAGTTATGTGACATTATGTCTAACCGCATTGTTCATGAGTCACATATAAAGCCCCGTCTTTCTCTTCTCTTTTTGTACGCTATTACTTAGGGGTGGTGTCTCTGTTCAGTGCTGATCCCTAAATTTTTCTTTTACTTATAAGATTAACAAAAGTCAAAGAGTTTATTAAAGAAAACACCCTAATCCACAGGGGTTGTACTTTTGGACATTCCACCAAATGTGCAACATGTCACGCTCTGTTGAACAACCCCTAAAACAGTTAGGTGATGCAGCAGGTGTGAACTTAGCCACTCTTGTCGGAATCATGTACCATCTAAGCATTACTTTGTAACGGCTTTTATTAATGTTGTATTTATGGAAATTTTTTAAATAAATGTAATTCTGTCCTCCCATTTTGAAAGTTCAAGTTGCATACCAAAATCTCTCTCCCAACATGTCATATAAGCTTTTGTGTAAAATATTATGAATAGTGGTAATCTGACATCTGACTTTATCTATGTTCTTGCACAATAACTCAAATACAGTGCAGCCTGGATCCCTTTTACAGTGTGGTATCTGATTATTTTAAAATGTCTCTTGGACCGTGCAGGCATGTTTAGTTTTAAAATATTCCAAGGAGTGAATGCCATCCTGCAACAGAAAGTCTCCTATTCTCTGGAATGGAGATAAACTCTTATTTATCCACCACTGAAAAAGATGTATTCAAATCCCAGGGGAAAAAAATAGGTTACCATATAGGGGAGCTGACAGCAAATGTGAAGAGCACAAACGGTGTTTACCCTGTAATCTGCCCCATAGTGCCAAGGAGTGAGACAAGGTTGGGCATAAAAGCAGCGGTCGAGTTTTAGGTGACATTCATAAAGGTCTTCATAATTTTGTCATACTGTTGCATTGTCTATGGTCATCCTAAATCTAAACTCTAGGCAAATAAAACCAATCAACCTATAAGGTGTACTTGTATGTAAAGTCAATAATAAAATCCTATCAGGTTATTTTTTTGTGTCCCACTGGCGATATTTCTCTTTCCTTTCTGTCGATAATATGTTACAAGAAATCTCTCTAAACAGACAAGAATTCCCATCTTATAAAGTTGTCATAGGAACAGGCTTCCTAATACAAACAATTTTATTTCACTTATTGTTCTAATGACAACTCAAACATTTTGGTTTCCTATCACTTTCTTTCTCTATGACAATAGCCACATGGACAGACAGAGGAGTGAATCTCCCCAGTGGGCACACAGACAAAAATACAAACCTAACAAGGAGTCTAAACTTTCCCCACTGTATGCACAATGAAAGAAAATGCCATTAGATACAATCTAAATACTGAAAGTATACTGTAAGTACCAAAATGCTGGCTTTATATCAGCTTCCTCGTGTTTGGGCCTTATGGATCCCTATGGAACAACCCAACCTTGCATAATACAAGAGGGTTTAGTTACACTAATCTTTACAGGTGCCAATGCATTTATTTCCCAGCAGCAACGACTTTAGGTGTATTATCTGCAGGTATATTAAGAATTATTATATAAAAGGGTTACATAGTCACACCAAAGTGTATTCATAATGATAAATATAAATAATTATATACAAATATGTTATATTTAACCTTTTGCTGGTAGCAAGCACATACCTATGCTGGTTTACTGCTCTACTGTACATACCAGAATTATAGGATCTCAGGTTACATAGGTTGAGCTGACGTAGAGGGGTGCATCCCTCTATGAGTCATCTGAATGGCTTAGAGAGGAATGCACCCCAATTTTGTCCACCAAAAAAGTGATGTCAGAAGGAGCAAGTTTCCCAAATCCAGAGCTAGTACTGGGCTTGCCTATCAGGTAGCCCAGCATATACTGCACACACTGAAGTATTAAAGGACTCAAGATTAAATGTCTATTGGTAGCAGAAGGAATTTGTGCAACTTATAAAAACAGTGATGTAAAATTTGAGCTAGATATTTATTAAACCTATTAAACCACTATTATTTAACTTAAAAAAACAATATTTTGAAATGTTTAGCATAATAGAAGGAACAATTGCCTTAAAATACAGATAAATTATGAAAATGGAAGGAGTCAGTGTTGTTTCTTTCAAAATGGCATGGCAGGTTGCTGAATCTTACTTCCATATTAAGATATGACATCATCTAAACCAGAGAAGAGAAAATATACAAGTGAGAAAAGAGATTGATAATCATAAAACTCAAATTACATATGTCTGTGTGGTAAGCAGACAACATTTACACCAACATATGAATTATTCATTTTGCTTTCTGTGGTACACCCTGGCAGCTTAAAAATTCAATGTATATGGAAATAGAATTTGGCAAGTCTTTTTGCATGTCAGCCATCTAAATATTTGAAAATGGTCCCAGAGCATAAGGAATCATCACTGCTCAATTAAATGCTTAATATAATACAAATAAAACACAATTAAAGCAAATCAGGAGTGTTTTGTAGTTCTCCCACATATATAATGAAAAAAATCTCTGCAAATATAAAAGTACTGAAAATAAACAATTGTTTGAATCTTCTTATATTGCAAGTTATGTTGAAAATGAACATTATACTGCAATTAAAACATGCATTGGCTGATATAAATACGATGTTACAAGGTTGTTATAAATACATGTGAAAATTCTAAAGACTATAAAGCACATTCAAAGACAAGGAAAATGAAACAATTTTACTTGCCTTTACATACATTTACTTGTATACACAATAAGCTACCTGCAATATGGTTCTGAAGTACTAGAAGTAACCTCTCCTACCTTCCAACTTGAAATAGCTGATAATTCAAAGCATGACTGTAGTTAAATATTTTTTATTTTTATATAGAGTCGGAAAAGGTCAGAACATCTGTCAGGTATTTATTGCTGCGTGTCCACATTCTCCTCCCTTCCTTTCTACTTGCTGGGTGCCAGACAGAACAGGAAGTGAGGTAAAATTTCACCAGCAGGGATGTAAAAAAAAATCTACTACAGCTAGCTGGATTTAGAATCTCTGTCAGCATGGTATTGCTGTCTATGTCCCCATGAGGGAACATTTCCCTCACTTCGTGTCAAGGTGATGGGTGTCAGAATAAAAAGAGAAACATTTTCTTTATGGGACACAGGCAGAAGTTCTAACTATTGATTAATGCGCCATTCCTTGAACCCATCATAAAGTAAGAAAATTGGGAAAGTATAACTGACCCCCATTGAAGTCTTTCAGTTACCTGCTTAGGAGATGCCTTTAAGCTTTAAGCATCCCCCAGTTTGTCCCCCTTTTTGCTACAGCTGCCATTAAATATATATTTTGAGGGACAGGAAGGCTCAGAGTGAAAGGATAGGTACTGCATGCAGAAATACTGTACATGTAGTGGTTTATTTTTATTTTTTTTACCTTCTTATGTACAAATTGGGTTTAATTTGTTTACTAATTATTTCTCTTTTTCTTTTACTTGTAAGGCTGTCCCTGCCTCGGTAATGCAACCTGGATACTCCCTTGACAAAAAAAAAGATCCTAGGCCTGTATACCACCTTGTTCCTATGCAAAAATATAAAAGGGTGCATGCCCACCTAACTCACCCTTCCCCAAATTTTCCTTTAGCGGTTCAAAATATGGCAATGGCAGGAGCAGTGTGGAGAGACTCTGGGGAGCTGTTTCTTTTCAACCAGCCAATGGTGAATGGTACAGGAGGAGTGAAGTGTCCAGCAAACCATTTCTCTTTTTGATCTTCCCAGGTGCGGAGCAGCCAATTCACTGTGTAGCTAATGCTCCCTTTACATCCTACTCCTCCCCCAGGAGTGCATATCAGCCATTTCTATGGACTTCTAGTGCATCCTCTTCCTCTGCTTCCTCCTTCAGGGTGCATAGCAGCCATGTTTTTGGTCTGCTAATTTACTCTTTTCCTCTGTCCTCCTCCTCTTCAAGGGCACATAGCAGCCATTTTTTTGGACTGCTAATGTGCCCTTGTCTTATGACCTGTGCTTCACTACACTGGCAGGTACCCTCCCTTATTTGCGCTATTAGTTTGCACAGAAGGCCACCCCTACACTTTTTTGCAACAATGGTGTGCTCTAAAGCACCCCCTATTTCATCTCCCCTTAGCTGCCATGAAATCCAGTAGGTTCTCTTCATTAAAAAACAAGATTTGCCAGGCCTAAAGTGGTAGACAGCGGTTCTGCATGCAGATATAGTATGTTTTTTTTTTTTTTAAACAGTGTTTTGTATTGAGATTTAATTATTTTTTTGCTTCTCATTTTCAATTCAACCTGTGGACTACTGTTTAAAAAACCTAGGCCTAAGCAGCACCTTGTCCAGAAATATAGTATAGTTGATGTACAGTATGTTACCAAGCTTTATTAGGCTGCAATATTTTTTATTTTCAAGAAATAAAAATGCATTTCATAAATATTTGCATAAATATGATGCAGTTAATGCACAGTACTTAAAGAGATTTATAAGGCCACAATTTCAGAGAGAGTGACAATACCAGTTTTATTGATAAATAAAAATACTACCACTATACAGCAGTACTGCATAGAAGTAGTTTAGCAGCAGCATTCTGCCCCTAAAAACACTCTGTGATCTCTCTCAATGTGCTCTAGGTCAGCACAACCCACAGTGACTGTATATGTAACTCAGTGTAATTGTAGGAGTTTTCAGCATTCAGCAGCAGCAACTAGCTCTCCCTGCAAAGAGGGATATGTGATTTGTCCCTTAATAACTTCATGCCTCCTCCAACACACATTAACAAAATGATGCTGGAAACCCTGACTTTTGTAAAGAGGGGGCTGACACATAAGAAATCACCCATGGTTTACTATTCAGAGTTCAGAGGCCAGGAAGTGCATTGTTGATATTTCTTATACTCAATGTTCATGCCTACTCCCCAGCACCAAAAACTTGCCTCATCTACTCAGCCATCAGTAGCAAAGAAAATGCCTGGCGTAAACTGACTTGTTGGAGCTTACACAGGCTCAAGAACTCTCTGCCTGCCCTATGTAACAGTGCTGGACAAATAAAAAAGTACTAGCTCTGTCATATGGGAGAATGGGATTGGGTCCCATGCTCCATCCATGCCCCTGGTGGGCTGACTTACTCAAGACATATCAAGTGGTGATATATTTCTGATGAAATTCCTAGATCTGCATCTCACTGCAAAAAAAAGGTTATCTCGTCTTCTGCTGGAATAAGGATCTTAATTCTCCTGCTGCATTGTACATAATGTGGTGTGAATGAAACATCCTAAAAAAATCCAGAGTTCAATCACTTGAACATACACAGTCGATCCTAGTAGCTACTGCTCCAAGCTCGCGTCCCTGTTAGACTATATTTCAATGCAAATAAGCTCACAAAATGTGAGATTATAGTCAATCACAGGAGCAAACTTGGAGTGGTGGCTACTTAACAACCCACACAAAGAGACCATGGGGAACAAAAGTAGCCACGCTCCAGAAGGAAGGACAGCGTCAGCACAAATTCAGAGATGATTTGAGGATCTACAGCTGAGTGATACACAAAAAAGATACATTTATGTTAATCATTAAGATCCTTCAATACATTTTTAAGAGTTAACTTAGGGGTCTATTCACGAAGCTGCAGAAGGATCTAGCCGTAGCTTCGGCCGATCCTTCGGCTAGCTTTGGCCCCAGGACCCCTTCGGGGTTCCAGGACCCAGGACCCCTTCTACTGAACCGAAGGGGTGCTGTACGGGCTATTCACTATAGCCCGTACAGCTCCCGAATTTTTACCATTGAAAAGCATTGCTACATTACTATTGGCTATTTCAATTTGCAATAGCCAATAGTAATGTAGCAATGCTTTTCAATGGTAAAAACTTTTTTTTTTTTCTGACATCGCTCCGTGTCAGAATAAAGAAAAAAAAGAAACAGCAGTGTTTCTCTCCTGGGCGGCCGGGAGCAGGAGGCTCCCAGAGCGCCCAGAGAGAGTTTTTTTTTTTCATTTTTTTTTTACGGCAGCAGAGCCGCCGACAATAGGAAACTATTGGGCGGAGCTAGCTGTCACTGCTAGCTCCGCACAACTGTTGTTTTCTATTTACTTTTTTAAAAACTTTTAAAACTATTTTTCTGTTCTGCTTGGTCCCACAGAGGGACCGAGCAGAACAGCCGAGGTGAATGCCGCTCAGCGGCATTCGGCTATTAACTCACTGCTGTTCAGGATCTATAAGAATAGGCTGAACAGCAGTGTGTAGCCTGCCAGAGGTTTGGCTCAGCCGATCCAGATGTTGGATCGGCTGAGTCAAACTCCTTCTGCACTTCGGGTTGGCCAAACATGCTGAGCATGTTCGGCCGACCCGAAGCCATGTGAAGCAAGCCGATGTACGGCTGAATCAGCCGTACCAGCCTGAAGTGAATAACCAAACTGGTTGTTCACTCGGCTGCCCTCGGCAGCTTAGTGAATAGACCCCTTAGTGTCACTTTAAGAATTAAAATTTAGGATTTTTTACTGAATGACACGCATAGTCATCTACCCAAATCTAACAATATTTTGCAGGTAGACTGAAAATGGTATTTATAATATATTAGTTGTAGAAAGCAGTTTGTATCCCATTATATAATACTTTGATTTGTATAAGTAATATTGAAGGATAAAATACACTAAAACATAGCTTTTTTCATTAGGATGTATTAACAATATTTTCTAAGAACAATACAAATGTAGATGTATCAAGTTAAACTCAGTTGCCTGATTAAGATAGAACTTTGCCCCATTATCTTGTCTGTACTAGGGTGTTACTGGTTTGGCCCATGTGATGATGTATGTGCTGCAGGCTGATTAGCTACAGTCATCACATCATTAGTGCTGGATTAAAGGTGGACTTGAAAAAGGATCTGGACATTTAAACACACTGGACTGTGGCATTGTAATCTTATGTGTGATAGGATAGCTCATCGTGTTAGTGTTTGGGTCGTAGATTATGTTTTGCCTGTTATGTTTTAGTCTGTAATGAACTTCAACTGCCTTCATTATTATGCCAACTTCAACAGCAAAACATTTCCAAAGCAATGTAATTAAACATTCCAGCAGCTGGAAAGACAGAGGATAATGTCTCGTTCATATGTCAAGTCATCTTCTATTAAGGATTGGATTACCAGAAGTATGCCACCTTTTCACAGCTAAGCAGCGCCAAAAGAATGTCTCTGAGACAAGATGGCTACAAAGAAATAGTACAGTGATAAACATTCTTACTGAATAAAAACTCATCAAAGAATGTTAATGTGGAGAGAGACCTTGAGGCAAGAGACGAATTTAAAAATAGACATGCCAATGTAAAGCAAGACGTGATGCTTCTCTTTGTGTGTGCAGCAACTCAATGTAAATGACTTCATATCACATTGTTCTGGTTAAGAGGCATTGCTTAACTTGTTATTGGCTTTGCTTGTTAAGAGGATCTTTCATTGGTTTACTTTTGGATCCATTCACCCATTTCAGTGTGTGCATGTATAACACAGGTGTTGATGTGCATTTTTCATATGTTCACATGAGTTGTATTAAGGCATCCTATTGACTTGAATGCACAAGTGACAACTCGTTAAATATGCAGTATCTGCACTATTTTTGCAACTGTAAATGCACAGCATTTGTGTTATGGTATTGTGTAGTGAGAGTGTTTTGCTCGATACTATAATAGTGCATTGGATGCCATTCAAAAGTAGTGCTTTCCAGTAATTCATGTTTTACCACACATTTTACATGCAAGTGTAAATGGGCCTTGAAAGAAATGCTTTCATTTTTTAAATAGCCTATTCATTTATAATGTAAATTATAATATTTTTAAAATATATTTAAATGTTTATTATTGTAAACATTATGCTCAGATTTGCTTTTGCATTTTGTCAACTAAAAACATGATGAAAGTGTTAAAAATCTCTCAGTACATAGCCATGTGCAGTCTAATTTAGTCCCTAATATGTCACATTTCTTATCCCTTTGTCTAAATTCCATCCTATTACTGAGTTTGGTTTGATGGAGCAAAACCAACCGAAAATCCACAAACACCAAACATAGCAGCAAACCCCCCAATGAAGTTTATGGGAGTTGAATTGTGTCATTTTTTTTAACCTTTTTCAGGGCCAGTTTGTAAACTTTTGTTAAAAAAAGGCATGGGTAGCTGGGCACTGCCATGGAGGATATTTATTTTAAAAAATGTAGTTCAGCAAGGTATGGGTATTTAATGTGGCTTAAAGTGCAACATGTAGTCAATTCTACTCCTGCAGAAGTGGCATTTAAATAAAAAAAAACTGATGCTAAATGACAGCTCCCCATCAGCTTTATTCTGTTTGTACAGACAACGTGGGGTCCCCCTCAAAATACATAGCATACCTGTACCTACTAGATAAGGAAGGGTCTGGTCTATATTTGTGGGGGATTGTATGGTGATTTTTCATTTAAGGGACAGTAAACATTGGTGTCTATTCACGAAGCAGCCGAAGGATCTAGCCGTAGCTTCGGCCGATCCTTCGGCTAGCTTCGGCCCCAGGACCCCATCGGTTCAGTAGAACCGAAGGGCGGCTGTACGGGCTATTCACTATAGCCCGTACAGCTCCCGAACTTAGCCGAGCAGCTCAGTCGAGCCGAAGGCATATGCCTGAGCCGCGCTGAAAGCTGAAGCTGGCCGAGCGGCCGGCCAATGCCTGCTCCTGACAGCTGGGCGGAGCCAGCCGTGATCTTACGGCTGGCTCCGGCCACTTGCAGAGAGATCAGCGTCCCTGGTTAACAGCTAACCAGGGACAATGATCTCCAGACAGCCTAACTCTCCCGGGCGCTCCGGGAGTCTCCCGCTCCCGGCCGCCAAGTAAAGAAACACTACTTTTTCGTTTTTTTTTATTCTGACACGGAGCGGTTTTCTAGTTTTTTTACTGTTTTTCTATTCTGCTCGGTACCACAGAGGGACCGAGCAGAACAGCCAAGCCGAATGCCGCTCAACGGCATTCGGCTATTCACTCACTACTGTTCGGCATCAATAAGAATAGACCGAACAGCAGCGAGTAGCCTGTCGGAGGTTCGGCTTAGCCGATCCAGATGTTGGATCGGCTGAGTCAAACTCCTTCTGCACTTCAGGTCGGCCGAACATGCCGAGCATGTTCGGCCAACCCGAAGCCATGCGAAGCCACCCGATGTACAGCTGATTTCATTTGATATACGGCTGGAATCAGCCGTACCAGCCTGAAGTGAATAGCCGTGAATAGCATCACTGGCTGTTTACAATTTAAGCAGTTCTCCCGAGTGGGATGAATGAGGACATCTAAAAACGTCCACTCACATCCAAGAAGCTCGCAGCCGGCCGTTTAATTACAACAGCAGCCGGGAGTCGGTTAAGTTATGTACATTGATACATTAGTTTCAGACATCATCTGGTTTTTTAAAATGCCCCCACTTCTTGCAGAGATTTATCTTAAAAACTGCAAAACCATCACACGATGCTCTTCCCGCTATGACTAAGGCCAAGTAAGTAAGTGAGGCCTTGTACAAATGCATGTGGAATAAAATGTAATTCTTTTTGGAAGAGCGCCATGTTCGGGTTTTGCATTTTTTAAGATAAATATTCCAGAAGAGGGTTATCCGTGCATCAAATGTGGATTACAAAGATGCATGACGGGGTAAACTATGCATTTTGTGCTATTAGTTCTTATGCAGAGCTTCTTCCAGCTGTAAAAATATATACTGTATGCATAAATGCAATGATATGGTCAGCATGTACACTTTCCAATTCATTGAACTCTAAGATTGATACAGAAGCACAGTAAATACTGTTATGCATATCATACATTCAATATACTTGTTAAATGCAACTAGTGTAAGTATCTGCATGTGTCTACATGGCCTTCTGGAATCTGTGGTACAGAGGCCTTCTGGCTGCATATATATATATTTTTTATCCTACCTAAACACATTGACACTTGCACTGAAGTGGACATTAAATAATTAAAAAATAAATTTAAGAACACACTGACACTAACATTGGGACCAACAGGACAATGATACTAACACAAACCTAGCTCAAGCCCTGATGTAATTATTAACTTTAAAGTGACACTAAAACTGAGGAATTAAATCTTAAAAATGCATTCCAGTACCCTTTTAACAAATGTGTATCTTATTTGTGTATCACTCGGCTGTAGATTCTCAAATCATCTCTGAATTCATGCTGACACTTCCTTCTGGAGGGTGGCTACTTTTCTTCCCCTTGGTGCCCATTTGTGTTGTAAAGTACCCACCGCTCCCAGATCCTCGCTCCCATGATGGACTACAATATCATGTTTAGTTTACTTATTTATAGTTTACTGAGATTGTAGTCCATCACAGGAGTGAGCTTGGATTGTTGACTACATTACAACACACACAAGGAACAATGGGGAACAAAAGTAGCCCCCCGCCAGAAGGAAGGACAGTGTCAGCACTAATTCAGAGATGATTTGAGGATCTACAGTGACCTATGAGCTGAGTGATACACAAATAAGCTACATTTTTTTAATAGTTAAAAGAGCACTATGGGGTAAGTGCTTTTCCCCATAGTTCTCTTTAGGGTCACGGGAGGACATACTAACCTCCTCCCATGACCCAAAGCTCAGTATATAGTGGACTATTGCCTGTGATATACTGAGAGCGCTGCAGCCGGAACAGATCCCGACAGTACTGTAGAGATCCACCCTGCTGGGTGAGTGACAGCTGGCTCTGCCTATCTAGAGAGATAAAAGCTTTCTAATCCTGTCTGTGTCCCTGTTTGGGGATATATCTCTGCACATTTTGTCTCCAGAGACACAACAGGAAGTAAGTGTAAATCTCCCCAAAATGTGGAAATATCTGAGCTTTGACAGATGTCACCAGAAAAAGCTTCCCCATTAGATTTCTCCACTGCTCCTCCCTCTCCCTATCACTTTCTCTCCCAGTAAAATTGGACTCTATGAGTTGCATCTTCTAATGGGGACACTGACAGAAATGAAAAGCTAAATGAGCTTCTAAACCTTTCCCACTCTACCTGGAGTTATACTCTAAGTCAGTGCAACAAGTTAACCTTTTTTGCATGGAGGAAGTCACCAAGTTCATTGTTACAATCATTAGCATGACATTCGCAGTAGGATTGCTGCATGAGTGTGACAAAATTGATTGCATCACCATAAATTTAATTTTGTGAATGGACTTATAAAACGTCCTTGTAGAAAAAAAAAATCTTCAACCAAGCCAAAGGGTTAGTGGTACCATTTTGGTCTCTTTCCAGAAAGGGTGCAATTGTAAGCGAAATGTCTCAGTAAAGAAGAATATGTCTTTTACTCCATTCAAACAATTTTGAACCATTTTAGAATATCAGCTTTGTATGTTTTATGTAATACCGAAGTATTTATTAATTTAGTAGAAATTACTTTTTTGCCAGATATAGAAGTTCATTTTACATGTACTGTACATTAGAATAAACATCTCACAAGCACTGATAATATTCCTGTGAGCATCTAAACTGATATACTGTAGCAAATGTGAGTTGTGACAGAAGTCTGGAAGTGTGACACTACTCTCATAATTCATTGGTGCGCTCCAGTCATTTGCACATTCAGGAAGTGATAGCTCTAAAATTATTGACAAGTGTGTGTTTTCTTTTATGTAAGGTCTCCTGAGGGCAAGCAGGGCCCAGGGAAGAAACAACAATGATTGCAGAAGAAGCCATAAAGAAAACTATAAAATAGATAATAAATATTCTTAGCAAAATGTCTATAGAAAAGGAACATCAAGGGTATTTGGTCTTGGCTTGAAAAGTTAAGTATAGTATAATTGTAAGGAGCTAATCATCTGTAATTTAACAGACAGTTCATTGACCTTGTTGTGATTTGGATAATTGAAAACTTCGGGAGCAGACAAAGATTTTTCTGGACTATACCAAGATCAGTTTCACATACTGATAAAATGTTTCAGTTTTTGAGGTTTTTGTGTATGTTAGAATATTAGATTGCTTTTTTGTTATTTCATACAATGCATAGATTTTTAGCATTAGTATGTAAGAACTCGTCAGGCCAATCAGGGCCCAGAAAAGAAACAAAAATGAATGCATAAACTGCCATAGAGACAACTACCGTATGTAAATGCAATATAAAATATTTTGAACTGTTTATCACTTACATCTGGGTAAAACTGCATTCTCAAACAGTTTTAAGGTAATGTAATCCCAGACAGGACATTATCTGCATGAAGTTTGCATATTCTCCCTCTGCTTGGGTGAGTTTCCTCCTGGTAGTCTGGTTTCCTTCCACATTCTAAAGACATGCTGGCAGGTAATTGGCTCTTTTCCAAATTGGCCTTGGTCTGTGTATGTATGCATGTGAGATAGGGACCTTAGATTGTACATTCCTTGAGGGCAGGGACTGATGTAATGTGCAGTATGTAAAGCACTGCGTAAATTGTCACCGCTGTATAATATCTGTAATAGTAATAATAATAAGGACACATAATATTTTTGTATATATGCTTTTATATTAAATTAAAAATTTAAGAAATAATATATCGTATGATTCAAGTTACTATTGAACTGGACCGAAACTCAAAAAGTGATTTGCTATGGTATAGGGAAAGCTTTGAAAATGTATATGTACCAGTGCCTTAAAAAATGAACCCTTTGTCTGGAATTCCTGCTGAAAAATAGCAGTGCACTTCCTGGTATGTGACTGTGCCTCCTATTTGGAGAGACATTTGGTGATGTCACTGCTGCACTGATCACTGGTTTTCTTGCTGAAGGCTCTTACATGAAAAAGCAAACCTTTACCTCTACCAAGATGGCCCCCTGCACACAGAGAGAAAGTGCAGAACAAGTGGTTGATTTACTATAGGCAATTAACTCTGCAAGGGAATTTTCCATAGCTTGGTTTACACAGTGAAAAGTCATGAAAAAGAATACTCAATCACATGCAAGGAAACTAAAGAAACAGTATTCTTACTTAAAATTTTTAAATGTGTACTACACAGTTTGCTGTTCAGTTACACTTTAGTAAGGAGCATTGCTATGCAGTCGGTAAGCTTTGAAACCAAGGATCAACCACCTGTTTTTGCCACCAAAATGACGCTTAAAATATCACAGCTCTGTACCTGTCTCCCAGTTGTGATCTTGCATAGTCCCTCAGTCACACAGACTTCCAATTGAGACTACAAGCCTCCACTTCAACACACATTACACAGGCATGGCCCTCTGTTGTCCTTATCAGGAAACCCATCTTTTTTCTTTTAGAATATATTATTTTCACATTTTTATGCTTTTTTTTACATCTAATCTGATCTCACCCAGCCTCTCTTTTGCCGATTCAGTACACGCATGTCCTAGCTTAAGACAAGTTTCCTGGCGGTAACAACCATGGACCATGCATGCTCAATGTGTGTTAAAATGTCTCTACCAGAAGCCTGTGTAACATTGCAGGAGCACAATAAGGACACAAAGATAAAACGTTGTCACCAGATCACCAGAACGTTGTCAACAGCAAGTGCCTGAACAACAGACTTCATGGCACAATTAACAGGTATTATCTTAATAAAGTAGATTGAAGATTCAATGAATTGGTATTGGTGGGGTGGAATGTTTTTTTTGCCCAAAATTTAGCTTTGAACTTTGAAACACACAGTCATGAAATTCATCTGTCACTGAGATAGGGTAGTAGGAGATACTTATCAATATCTTCCAATTCCTTCTGATTCCCATGGGAGCAGAAGGCCTGGCAGTAAAGTGCTGCTGTGAGGCTCTGCATCCCTTCCCATCCCTTCACTGAGTGACTTACTGCCTCTGCACGGTGCTCCCTATCAACTAAGCTGCTGCCTCAGTCTTGGCTTGACTCCCCCTGTGTCTTTGGAATATCTCTGGAACAAGAAGGTCAAAGGATTTTCCATTAGATTGGAGATAACTAAAACATATATCACTACTTAGTGGGACAGGTCCAATTTCTGCACCTCAAGAGGAGAGAGCTTTGTAGAGGCTGCTTAAAATACAAACAAAATACAAACATTTGTAGGCAGTGACTTTTAAAGCATGTCATTTAGCAGTTGTTTTGGACTAAGCCAATAAAGCAATATCAAAATTTAGTAATTAATGAAAACAATTATCCCAAGGCTTCCAGCTCTTCCAGTCAAAATGTTTTCTTGTAGAAAGATATGATAAACTGGGCTTGCGCTCCTTTAGGAACACTGGAATTTTTTTATTTTCCAAACAATGGATCATATGCTTTCTTATGAGTTAAGCAATATCGATCTACACTACCTACAAGACATCAGTTAAAAACCTTTATTGATTGCTTCTTTCATTGATTTTAATAGTGACTTCATAAATAAAGACTGTGGGGCATATTTATAAAGCAGTGAATGTGACATTCACCAATTATTCATTAAAGGGGAATCACTCGCTGTAATCTAAACATGCGCCTGGAAGATATACCTGCAGTGAATGTTTGGCAAATGATGAAAAGTCCCATTGCACTCCTAAACGAATATTACCCATAATATGTGGGTGGGGCTGCAGCGACTGCGTATGGCACTGCCAATCAGACAGTAATGAACAAAGTAGTCACCGGCACTCCGTTCATTACTGTTTGGTAAATCTGACATTCACTGCTTTCCAAATATACCCTGTGTTCTTCAAGTTAGGTTATTGCTCTTACTTATGACAATGATTTTTAAAGTGGGCACTGACAAAAAATACTCAGTGACCTTTCTCTGCATCATTTTATGTGCACCTCATAGAGCCATGGTGCACGTGCTGAATATGCATCATTCAGAAGTTAAGCATTTAATGTTGTAATTACTTTACTTTGGATGTGGTCTCTGATTGGTTGCTATAAATCTCTGCTTTTGTTACAGAACCATAAAATATATCTTCCCCACCTTCCCTTCCCCGCATAGGACAGTTCTGATTGTTTTTATCTCATTTTATATTCCGGCTCTGTGATTTTTTTTATGCCATGCCCTTAGAGGTATATCTCTATGTTTAAATTTGTTGTAGCCTTTATTACACAGGGCATCTCAATATATGCCAATGCTACTCATTGCCCATTTATGAGACCTCTTGATGAAGATTGCCAGTTAATAGCACATAACACATGCTTAACACAAATGTATGCTGACCCAAATTTTACTGTTCAGCATGCAGAATGCTCATGAACATACAGTATGTCTACTGGCTGATGCCCATTAACTCATTCTCTATTTGCCAATATAATAAAAAGAGATTCCATCAATTTCAAGCTTTGTGCATTATACCTAGTGAGTAATATTAGCCAAGGTATAATTTGTTCAGCAAAACCAGACAACATGCATAAATTGATATATTTGTACAGTTAGGTACAAAAAATGGTAAGATGCCCAGATGTTATCACCCTCTTAATATCCCACACAATATTATTTATGGCCCATGTGTCTGTCTGTCCTGGATAGATATCTTGTACTGACAAGGCTGGGATCAAGCTTCTTGTAACCTGTAGATAGTTTAACACTTTTTAAAGAAAGATTCGATAAACAGTTTTAGACTCCACAGGCAACCTGTCATTACAAACATATGAGTAAAATTGAATGTTTTATGCTGTCTGGAGTGTCAGATATCCCTTTACTCATAGGTATATCTCAACAGATAAAAGGCATAGCACTACATTGTAACTATGACAGAACATTCCAATTCAGGATTTATTGCTTGCAAATTTTATATTTTATTTTGGTATATCATGTACTTATTTTTTCTCGACGTTACAGGTAAAAAAAAAACATTTTACATCAGTTATAGGGAGACACTAGTAGATTATCCCACTTATATCCTTTATCTCTTGAAAATGATGATGGTGACTTTTATTGTAAGACAGGGGTTGTAAACGTTTTTAAAAGTAAAGACCATGTTCCATACCCCCTGTGCCAAAATGTCAAAATTGTAATCATCATCTTCACCAAGCCTATTGGGTACAAATGTGACTTTGAAAGATGTCACTACCTTGGTTTTACATTATATATGGATATCTAGGAACAGAACAGCTGAAGGAAAATAATAAGAAATGTATCATATTTATATATATAAAAACAGCTAACTACAACTAATAAGATTTTTGCTGCTGTTTTTATGCTCATCTAACACATCAAGTCAATTTTTCCACCTAGACCTTTTTAAAAAAATTTAGAGATTCAGTCCCAAACCTCAATTATATGGTTCCCATTCCCCCAGGGTGCACAGCCAACCTGGTTAAAGAGGAACTTTATCCATATCTTTAAAATAACAACAAACACACTTTTAGAAATGTTTAGTAATGGCAATCTACAAACAGATACTTCTAGATTGCAGGCTTTGTATTTTTTGCATACCTCATTTCTCTTTTCTGAGGAATACTGAATCCATTTACATCTATTTGTCGTCAGTTCATCTCAGTTTCATTTACATTCTTTTACACTTTCCCGACACTGTGGGGGGAGGGGGGACTTATCGAAATCTGGAAGCCCCCTTTAGAATAAGGGGGCCCCAGATATCTGCTCCCCAGGTGAATGTGTATGGGGAATATAGTACATCTTGTTACTAATTTGCAAAATGTAGTAAATGAATACACTAACGCAATTAAAAGGTCCTTTATTATGAAAATAAATAAACAATGTTCCCTAAGTCTCCTAATGTAAAGCTAACATCAATCACATCATAAAGCTATGTATATATGTCAATCAACATGACTCGCTGACACGACAACCTGCCCCTCAACAATGCTGCCCTGCCACATTAACACTGCTAAAGATCAGATCCCAGCTGCTGTAATTTGTAAACACAATGGCGGGGATACTTTGTGATGTCATTAACCAAATATGATCATACCAAATTAGGTCAACAACGTCACCCCGGATTCCCAGCCTGTTTGTTTACAATCTCAAGACTGCACAATTTGCCATTTGGCAGTGGTACTGCTAACATTATATAATGACACATAGTTTGTTAACAAACACAAGTCAGCTGGGGATCTGTCATTTAGAGGGGGTAATGCTACAGCTAAATGACAGCTCCCCATCCTCTGTTTGTTAAAAACAAAAAAAGTAACTTATAAAGGGTTACATTATACTGCTCCACAACAGTGGCCCCAAATCCCCCTGGTTACATTTGCTCTGCTGAACAGTATTTTTTAGATTAAATTTTGCATTGGTGCATGTCCCCTATGGCTTTGCCCAGCTACCATAGCCCTAATTTTAATGAAAACTTGCAAATTGTTGGCTCTGATAGACTTCAACAATTTTTGTAAATATTCAATCTGCTATCCCTGTTTAGAGTATTTGGTATGATCTGCAGTTTACACGCCAATTCATTTCACTCTAAAAATAATTCTGTGTGCTCATAATGATTAATTGTAATTGATATATGTGGCGTAAGCTAATGTGTGCTGAGACACCAGTGTAACAATCATGGAACATTACTCTGTATTTCAATCCAAATATTTTACAGTACATGTAGTACATTTGTATTTGGTTGTGCTCCATGTTCTGTCTCCAGCTTTACAGACATAATTGTATATTTATTTTTCTAAAGATAAACTGGAGTGATGCAGTGATCACTAAGTTTGTTTAGAAGCGTGACACTAAAGCAAATCTGTCAGATGAGAAACAGGATCACAGAGCTGGAGATCAAACTGAGACAGTGCAGAAATCACTTTTATTGTTTCAATACATGCTGTCATTTCCAGTTAATCAGCAGTGGAATATTGATGGTTTTGGTATCCCTTAACTAAATCCCAACACTTTTAAATAAAGCATAGAGCTGCACAGAGCTCTTGGCACTACTCTTTTTCTGGACACTGAAGATAATTTTTATTTTAGGTAACTTTTGTATTCATTGCAAAATTGGTGGTGATGATCATTTTACTTTGTCCAATTCACAAATTGCTGAATGTCCAAGCTCTCTTGTTTGTGGCTGTTTTGCTTTCACTGTGCACTCCTTTTAAAATAACTGTACTTAGATATAAAAATC
The DNA here is from genome assembly GCF_000935625.1 of Nanorana parkeri. NCBI lineage: Eukaryota > Metazoa > Chordata > Amphibia > Anura > Dicroglossidae > Nanorana > Nanorana parkeri. The sequence goes on from NW_017306304.1 coordinate 1,681,904, forward strand.
CACACAAAGCCCTTTTACGACTAATTGCACACAAATGCTATATAGTTTACCTTAATTCAACGGTAACTGTAGTGAGATAAAAGTTAGTAAATATACCTACCTTACCTCTGGCTTTTGTACTGTAGAGGGCTATGTCACTAACCTTGCACTGAGATCCCAGGGAATGCTCAAGTCCAATGTATTATACTTTTTCTCTCTTAGGCCTTGTCCACACCAAGCGCGGAGCAGGTGCAGAGCAGAGCAGTTGCAGACCGGATCAAAACTGCGTCCAATGTATTCCAATGGTATTTTTAGCTCCAGTTCACATCGCAGCATGCAGTTCCAAAGCAGGTCCAGAGCAGGTAAAAAACTGCTCTGGAAGGCATGCAAACGCATCAAAAACGCTGCAAATGCCTGGAACGCACTGAAAGCCCATGTTAAACTTAAAAAAATATATAATTTTTTTTACCAAAAACGGCCCAGAACGCATCAAAAACACGGCAAAAACACGGCAAAAACACGGCACAACCCACTGCACTGCACTGCGTGTGCAGAAACCTGAGCGGATCTGCTGTGCATTTGGTGTGAACAAGGCCTTACAGAGAAAATAGTAAAAAAAAAAACATAACTCGGAGGCTTCTGGCAATCTTGCATAGACAAGCATGAAATTACCAGTCCCTCTTGTAGGATCCTGGGAAAATAGCAATCTTGCAAGAATGTGCTCCTGCACAGTATTGGGGTGTATTCTTTTGAGAATTGGAATCCTCAGCTTTTGCAAGATCCCATTGTGAGGCCCAGTCATGTCAGCAACAGATAGGGGCCAGAACCAAGGAGCACATTTAAGCAACACTGAAGCCTTCCATTAAATATGAATTATAAGTGCATCTGCACTTACAGTATTCTCTTATTTCCCCCGCAAGGTACTACAAATACATGATGAGCCTGGTAGTCCACTTAATGCACCTTCCTATGATAGTGTTGAAACAGTGCCACACTGCTCCTGAATTCCCACTGTAAACTGTTTCTGTTTACAGTGGGATGAAACAAATGTTGCAGGTGTGGTTGCTGAAACCTGTAGCTTGTCAATCAGCATTTGGCCACACCTAGTCCTGCCCACTGCTTCCTGGATTGACAGCACTGCCTCTGTTGCTAAAACCTTCCCATTGTGAGCTGCAGCATCTGGGTGGGGGGAGAAAGTGTGTAAGATACAAATAAAAAAGGATTTGTCTCAGTCAGGGAAGGTAAAGGAAACTTTATGTTTACTTTATGAGGCTTGTAGATCAAATACTAACTGGATATAGTACTATCAAATAGTGGATCTTGTCTTTTATTTCAAAGCTGCTTTAATGACTCTGTAGTAAATCCAGATTTAAAATTTTGTCGAATAGCGTAAAGATGCATGCACACGTTTTTGAGGGTTTCTTCTCTATTAAAATAATTGAGCAGGCAACAGAAGGCCTTTAAGTCAATTAAGTAGAAAAAATGTAAATGTACATTATGTTTGTTCCAGTAACCATTGTCACTAACACAGAAACTGATGAAAAATCATAAATGTTTGTTTTCATGAGAGTAAGAGGTGAGGGTACATCTTCCAATGGAGTGATATGTGCTCGTGACAATTGTCTAAAAAGGAAACGTTTTGTCCACCTCCCTGTTCAGTCTCTGAAACACTACTATTATTAATAAAATATCTGATTATTTAATCAATACAGTTACCTTGAAATCTAGTAAATTGAAGGATTTATTTTGCATTCACTCACATAATTGACAGTATTTAGAATGAACTATTAATCAATTAAATATTTGATAATTTAATTTGACATAGTAAACTACATAACAGAGATCGACCACTGAGCATGGGTGATGATTAAACAAGCAGGCATGATTTTACTGGCATTGGAGATGGTAGTGGCATTATGAGCTCAATGTCAGCAAATAGGCTTAAAATATACGTGCTTTTCCGGTAGAGCACTACTATATGTACAGTGAGCTGCTACATGGTTGCTAAGCAAAGTACCTTGGCTATTCACAGTGATTTCAAAAGCTTCTTAAGATGAACATCCTGCTTTTTAATTAGACTGGAGTTGTTCCTTTAAGAGAATCTGTCATTCAATGTAAAAAAGTGGCAGGTACTCCTAAAGGCTCACTTCCATCCCCACACACTGATACTCACGTTTTCCACACTCTTCCTCCTGCAATTTCCCTCCTCCAGATCCCTCTGAAATATACAGTGCTTTTTGATTTGGGGTATCATATAACCTTCTCTTGTTCTCTGAATACAGTGCTTTGACCTAGGTGACTAATTGCCAGACTTGAACACTGTCACATGGAGGAAAGGATCAAGTCATTCATTTTTTGTAACAATGATGAATATTGAACTTACACTGGGCCTGAATTGTAAAAGTGGCAGATTCTCCATGAAGGGTAAGTCCACCAAAAACCCACCAAAAAAACAGTTTTAATAAATGCTAGAGAATGGAACCTCCTGACATCTTCCTATATCTTTTGGGGTAAGATCTTGAATCAGAAGACTAAAATACTATTTTAGCCAAATATTTCGAGGATACATTCCTTACAGATTAATATGAATCCTTGTTTTCAATGTCTGTATAATGTCTCATAAAATCTTTTATTGAATGTAACGTATACTGGAAATGGGTGCCAGTTGAAGAAACCATTCATTTTGTATCTTCTCTCATTACCTCATGCTGTTATTTTTGTATCCAGTAAGCCATTATCAAGAGATCAAAGGAAAACACATACAACATATATAATACTTAAAATATTGTTAAATGAATACTCTCGTTTAAAGTGCATGCATAGGCAAAACTTATTTTAAAGATTTGGATAGGGTAGTAAAGAAGTAAAAAGTTTTATTGCTGACCTTACTAGGTAGATACAGTTTACCCCCTCTATCTGTCCTGGTAAATATTGCCAGGGTTGAAAGCTCTTCAAAAGGCAGTCCAAACCCCACCTGCAATAAGGCTGCACTTACCTCCCCTCCACCACCAACTGTCGATAGGGTTCATTGATATTAATTGAGATATCCACGTAGCTGTTCTAGAGTGTGTGCTTTTCAGATACTTTGTACTGTGCTAGGCGAACAGAGTGTAGCCTAATGCAGGCAGATTTTGAACATGCTCTACAGTAACCCCAAGACCACTCATGCATGTACAAATAAGGCCACCCAAGGACTCTATTTTTCAGCAGCAGATATGGGTGGATATTTGATGGCTTCATGTATTGGCTGCAGCCCACTGGCAGAAGAATAACAAAGAAGGTATAAGAGATCTTTTTTGCAGATAGTCTTCTTGTGTACATGCATCTTCACCAAGGGACTACTGGGGGTTGTATTTCATGACACATGGAAAGCTAAAATGCATGGCTATTTATTTTTATAGATGCTGATGATGGCAACCTGCACACACCTCCAGCTCCATAGACTGATGATGGCAACTCCCACAAATCACCTACCCCAAGGACTGATGATTGCAAACTACAAAAGCCACCTTCCCCAAGGACTGATCATGGCAATGTGCACAACACCCTCCCCCATGGATTAATATTGGTAATGTGCAAAACTCCCTTTCCCAAGGACTGATGATGGTTACCTGTACAAAATATTTCTCCAGGAATGGTGATGACACCAATCTTGCATTGCATTATTGTCAGTAAGGTTGGGCTGGATGTTCGAGTCGAACGTGGGTCCAACTGTAACATCGCTAGTTTGTGTGTTCGCTGAACACACGAACTATAAGGGCGTTCGGCGGTCTGTTCGACCGCCGAACGCCCCACGGGCAATGCGCCTTGTGAAGCCCTAATTGGTCAGGTCAGGTGCAAGACTTTGCCCAATCATGGCTCTTACAGTAGTCCTGTAAGAGCCATGATTGGGCAAAATCATGGCTCACCTGTCAGATGACGTGAAACTATACACAGTTAGGCGGAGCTAGCTGTCACCGCTAGCTCTGCCCAATTGTTTATGTTTTTTCTGGTATCTGTCAAAATGCCATTATGCGGTGGGTGTTCGTCGGGAGCGGACGGGACAGCGGTCGTTGTTTTTTAAAATTATTTCTATTTATTTTTTATTGTTTTATTTTTTATTTCATCGACTCGTCGTCGTTGTGGACAGCACTGGATGTCATGATTGACCCTGGATTACATCAATGGATCAATTTTTTTTAACAAAAAAGGACTTCCTTTTTGAAATTCTTTGTTGTGTCTTTTTTTTCAATTAAAGGATTTTTTCCAAAAGTCTGTTTTTTAATTTCAATTTTATTTAACCCTTTAGTGAATGGGTAGGGGTACAAGTACCCCTTACTCATTCACAAGGGGGGCCGCATCTGGGTGCCCCTTAATTAAAGGGGTGCCCTGATGTGAATAAGCCCCCTTCCCGCACCCCCACAACCAATGCACCACAACTGACTTGCATATAAGCCCTCGTAAAGGGGACAATTGTTTTTGAAAGTTCTACCCCATAAACTTGCATTTAGTTCGAGTAAGAATTCAAACTTTTTGAATGTTCTAAAGTTCGAATTCGAACCGAACTCGGACCTGTTCGGCTCATCACTAATTATCAGTATTATCAGCTACTTAAACTGATAGAACTCACATAACCTCTGCCTTCAACTGTTAGATCCCAAACAAAACCCTCCCCTACCCATTCACCCATTCAAACTACTCCCTGTACTAATGTGGCCACAATGCTCACTGCAGAAAAATTGTACTTGGTTCACTTCCACCATCAACTGTTTCAATAAAATAGCAAAAAACACAATTATATTTAAAGGAATATTTATTGCATGTCTTCATACACCACGATATACATATTTAAAGTGGCTGTAAGGCCATAGCCGGGAGATCGCGCGCTACTACACATGCGCGGGTCCCAGTCTTCCGGGTTGCCGGAAAACATGCGCTCACAATGGAATGTTGCACACAGGAAGTGACACAGTGGTGCACAGGAAGTGACACAGTGACACACAGTAAATGAATCACAACCCTCGAATAGATGTTCCTATTTAAACTAGCTGGCCCAATGGGTCAGTGCTGAATGGTCTTTCAGATTGTGCTTGTGTTCCTGTGTTCCTGCTGATCTGTTGCCTGTTACATCGACCCAGATTGCTGCTGACTTCAACTGATTGCTGCCTGCCCCTGACCTCTGCTTGTTATCTGGACTCTGCCTGCTCCTTCTGTACCGTGCTGACCGTCTGGCTTGACCCATGGCTTGTTTGACCTCGCTCCAGTTTCTGCTGCAAACCTTGCTGACATCACAGCTGTGCACCTGCCCTGCTCATCCTTCCAGGGATCCAGTTGCTGGACTTCTACCAGGCACTGTGTCTGAACACTTTGGCACCCGTGCTTCTCTCTGTCTACTCACTCCCTGTTTCCACATCCAGGGGTGCGAGACAAGAGCAGCAAGGGAGGCCTCCTCAGCTAATCGGTCCTCCACCAGGTACGTGATAGTGGCATAACAAAATTTATAACATATTGTGCAGTTCATTTGAGATGATATAGTTAACTATGTAACTCTATTAATTTGAAAATTGTTGTTATAAATATAACTTGTTGTTTAGGCAGAATGTTTATTCAGCCAATAAAAATAAATATGTTACTGATATCTATCTTTTTTTAATTAATTTTAATTACATGTAATATGAAAATTGATCAACACATCATAGAACTACTTTAATTAGTTTTAAAATCCTTCTCATCTGCTTCTGTTAGCTACTTTGTCTGCATTTTAAAACTGATGGTTATTTTCACTGGAGGAATGGTTAATGATAGTTATGGTTAGGATATTCAAGTGATTGCTCTGACCTGTCCTTTTTTCTGACCAGTACCACATTTAAAGCTCAAATGTTTTTGTTGAGGCCCAGCACTGTAAATATTGAAAAAGCAGCTCTGTTTGCAATACTCATCTACAATCCGGTGCTGTCCCTTACAGTATCTCTTCTCCAGCACAAGTGGAGAGGATTCTTCTGAGTTAAATGACAACCCACGTGACAAGCATCCTCTGTAGATACTTATCACTTAACAAAATCGTACACTTATCTCCCACTGTCCTTTAATGAAATTTCCTGGAGTTCTCATTGAGGCCCCTTTTACATTTCTGCAGTGGGTTGTGGTGTATTATGTATATGTTAACAAGCATTGGATTGAGGCACCCAATTGTATTCAATGGGCTCCCAAGATACAGCAGTGCACCAAAAGCAACTATGGTTTCTTTTTTTGAAACACATTGCACCTCAGTAAACTAATAAATACTATTTGTCAATTGCAGTGCTCTGCAATGCAAGTGCATTGGGGTGCATTTGTATGATGTGTTGGGTAGTCATTCAATATGAATGCAACTGCAACGCACCAAACATTGTGCATTATGGTAATGTTGGAAGTCCATGCCTGTGTGACAACCGTGGCTGCCCTCATAGATACAGTGTAGACACGAGTATGGACACAATGGACAGAAAGTATGCTATTTGCAGGATTAAATGGGTAAAAATATAGCTAGTAGACATGTATGCCGCCAAAAAAATTGTTTAGTTTTGTTTTGGATTTTTTGTCATTTAGTCTTTCAGGATTTGAGTCAGAAAGTCAATTTGTTTCGATATTCGGATTCAGACAAATCCAAATTTTAATTAATTTCAAATGAGTTAAACGATATTTACGAAAGAATATTTGTTGCAGAAAAGTGACATTAACTGTTTAGTTTTTCTTTTTAACTTTTGACAGCCCACAGAAACAATACAAAAAAAGTGTGCAGCTCCCTCCCAATTCATACCAGACCCTTTAGGTCTGGTAGGAATTTTAGGGGGATCCCAATGCCAAAAAACCCAGAAAATAAAAATAAACATCAACTTAATATCAAACTTAACTTAAAAAACAGCCTGGCAAAGCAGGAAAGGGGGGGGGGGGGGCACCCCCCCCCTGCACCATACTAGACCACATGCTCTCAACATGAAGAGGGTGCTTTGCCAGGGGGGACCCCATGTTGATGAGGACAAGGGATTTTTCCCACAGCCCTGGTTGTGGGGGTCTGTGGGCAGGGGGGCTTATCTGAAATTTTGTGCCTCTTTTCAATTCCCCCTCATGAATGAGTAAGGGGTAGTTGTTGCCCCTACTCTTTCACCAAATACAGTAAAATAGTAAATAGACACTCCACACCATAAAAAAAGTCCTTTATTTGAAAATAAATAACAAAACACAGTTTTTGACAAGTCTTTTATTAAACCCTTACCCCAAAAATGTCCATGGATGTAATCCCAAGGTCAATCATGTCATCAAGCGACGTAGATCCACATCAATCATGATGGACGTTGGCCACCGACTCACCGAAAGAAAAAATACAGAACGCTTGCCAACATGTCCAAGCCTGACGAACTCCTGCCGCAAAATGAAAGCTCTGCTCCCGAATGTCAACAAGGGGGTGGAGCAAGTCGTGACTTAACAGGACTTATTACGCCCATTTGTTTACATTCCATTAGGAGACCGAGAGCTGTCATGGAATGTATACATTCTGGCATTGATGCTTTCTTAACCTTATGTACAGCAGGAAATGAAACCTCTATATATGTTTAGTTTTATTTACTGAATAAGTACATGTACATAAATATTATCTTTCAGAATGCATGTAAAAGAAATGAAACACATATATTTTCCAAGTGTCTTTGCATATACTGTAAAATCTATGTCTCCCTTTATTGCTTAGTCACATTTTTTTAACTTTAAACACAAAGTCTTACAAGAAAATTAAAATGCTTAAACCCCCCAGGGGACCCAATGCTCATCATACTTTGTCCCATTCAAATCTGTGCAGGGGTATTTAAATAAAATAATTTTTTTATTCCTGTCAGGGCTGGCTGTAGCTCCACCCCAGGCTGAAGACAAATTTAGGGGCATTCCCATAGGGGAAGTAACAGCCAGCATTGAAGACACCTCCCTCTCTAAATTCTGCAGCTCTTCACCTCCTCTGGACTTAACAGTGCGCACTGGATAACTCACACAACCCTCACCCCTACCTCTTCTGAAAGGGGACAGAGAAAACATCTTCAGCTCTGCTGTGCAGTCCTATGCATTCTCTTATCTCCTCTGCTAGCTTTAAGACAAGAAAAACTGAACTTGGACCTGCCACCAGCTATTCGGGGGATAGGGAGCACAAACCCACAACAACACAAGCTGACAGTTACTACTCCAGTTGGCTATCCCTTGAATAGCTGGGGGTGGGTAGTGGGTCTAGACACAATATTTAAAAAAAAGCTGGCAGTGGATATCGGAGAAGGCACAAGGCTGCATATCAGAGTTAAAGATCTTCTGTCTGGTAGTTTTCAGAAGAGCAGGGGGTGGAGTTGCGCTACCAGTCAAAACCGCTGTCTCCTTCATGCAGTGCTATCTGACAACACTGCTTGGCAATCCCTGCACAGATTTTAATGGAACCAAGTTTACCAAGCTTCTTTATCTTCTGGTGAGACTTGCTCTTTCTTTCAAAGACACAGTTGGGTTTACAATAAGCAATTAAAATTCCCACAATACAATCAGATGCAGTTACCAAAACAATTGTGCTTAAAAATGCGATGCAATGATTACATGTTAACTTATTATAAACGGTTATCCTCACTTGTGGTTTCTTTTTTTTATTTTAAAAGGACATTAAACAGCGCAGATTGCTGTTTCTTTTTGTGTTCCACGGAGTCTGTCCGGCGTGCATGCTCCCAACTGCTTGCATTCACTTTCACTGTAACTCTCCTCCTCTCTCCTCCGGTATTATGGACTGTGAATGCGCCCACACACACTTCCTCCTGCACTGCTGTTCAGGAAGATGTGGTCTGCAGCCGGGAGGGAGTGGCGCAGACACAGGTAAGTAATGCCTATTTGACAAATGTTTTCTTTTATGTTGTGGCATGGTCTGTTGCTCAGTGGTCCAAAGTCCTCTTTTCTGATGAGAGCAAATTTTGCATCTCATTTGGAAACCAAGGACCCAGAGTATGGAGGAAGAATGGAGAGGCACACACTGCAAGATGCTTGAAGTCCAGTGTGAGGTTTCCACAGTCTGTGTTGATTTGGGGAGCCATGTCATCTGCTGGTGTTGGTCCACTGTGCTTCATTAAGTCCAGGGTCAATGCAGCTGTCTACCAGGAGATTTTGGAGCACTTCATGCTTCCTCCTGCAGACAAGCTCTATGGGGATGCTGACTTCATTTTCCAGCATTGCAGTAATTGCTGCAAAAGGGCCCAAACCAACTACTTAGTACATATGCATGCTTATACTTTTTAGAGGTCCGATATTGTTCTATGTACAATCCTTGTTTTATTGATTGCATGTAATATTCTAATTTTCTGAGATTGTGGATTTGGGGTTTTCATGAGCTGTAAGCCATAATCATCACAATTATGACAAATCACGACTTGAACTATCTTGCTTTGCATGTAATGAGTCTATCTCATATATTAGTTTCACCTTTTAAGTTGCATTAGTGAAATAAATGAACTTTTGCACAATATTCTAATTATTCGAGTTTCACCTGTATATATAAAATAGAGACTTTAGTTCTATTTTAAACTGCAGCAATATATGCAGATTAACTAGCAGCTAAAAGAGTAAAAGTGTCTGTTATTGGAGAGGGTTTCATACAGGATGGTACTGCAGTTTATGTAATAATTAATCATCAGAAGAAGTCTAATGCAGGCTTTGTCTCTTGCTACAGACCTGAAACAAAAGTAAAATGTATTCTTTCTTCCAAATAGCTCACCCATAAACAAAAAAATACATGTTGTTACTGAGTTTTGTATTTATTACTGTACTTTCTTCTTTAGAAGTGCTACACACAAGACATTATAAATAATCTAATATTGATCATTGAAATTACTACTCTGGACACCAGTGTATTTCATGTTTTTTAGCATATGAAAAAAGTGCTAGATACAAAATACAAAGTGTACAGTAGCTAAAAAGATTTCATCAATTCTGATTGCTTGCTTTAAATGCATTTTGGACTTAGCACTGCTTGCACCATTTATTACATAAGACCAAATGTCTCTAAACTGTGCATAAATACTCGTAATTATTTACAACTAAAGTTAAATGTATGTAAATACATTCTTCAAAGTCTGTATCATATCACTTGTTTTTTGCAAGCATTTCAGGAAATCACTGGCTCAAATGAAACAGAATGATTTCATCATGGGTCAGCTTTTGAACTAATTCCATCAGGTCAGGTCTATTCTGAGCAAATATGTTACTAAAATTGTCCTTTAACATTGCAAGATGCTATAGGCTTTCCCTGAATGGCAGCCCTTGGTTAGAAATAGATTGCGAGCCAATGGTGCCAGGCACCCCTTGTTGTGGAGCCTCGCTTTGCAAAAGCAGACAGCTGGGAGAGTTCAGAGTTTTGAAGGTTATGATCACAGCATTTTCATAAGTGCTTTATTTCAGTTCTCTTCTGGCTGCAGTTGAGACAGGTGCGGTCTGGTTCTGATTTCACTAGTCTTAATTTCTTATCTGACCTGCTAGTCAATCAAGGGCATGAGAGGGAAGAGTGTGTTAAAGGGAAAGCTGGAGCAAGAGAGCAATGCTAAGCATCTGACTTTTCTCATCCATGAGCTGGCAGACCTGCCTGTCATTCAGTCCTTCTCTGTATACAAACGGCTGCTCTGTGCAAAATGGATTTTTGAGTGTTAACCAACATGTACTTCTTTTCCGAAGGGTCTTCTGTTGGATTTCGTTTGCAGAGCACGGAGGGCAATATATAGGGTAATTCCAGGGCTTAGTATCGGTGATCTTTTGTCAACTCAACTTGTGAGGGAAATTAAACTTGGTATGATCACCAATATGCTGAGCTACAGCGATGCAATTCCAAGCCAATGAGTTCCTGAGCATGAGTCAGATGAGAAGTTATGAAGGGACAAAAATGAAAAATCATAATGTGACAGAAATGTGTTAATTAAATGGACCACAGGAGGTTTAAGACGTAAGACTGGGTGGCCGGAGTAATTATGCTTCACAAGTAGAAAACTAAGCCAGCTCAAACCAGTGAAATTGGGGGAGACTTTGCATTTTATATATATTGTGCACAGAACCATTTTCTGTATTACAGTTTTTATTACTGTATAGCTGTTGTGATATTTTGCAACATTTTAAAGCTTTTATGGGATTAAGACGATTGAGCTTACATTTACTTTAAATCCAAGCACTTTGCATTTTAACAGCATTATATTATGTGGAATATCACTTTCCAAATCCATGTAATAAACATCCAACTCACACTGTTGTTCAGTGACCACTTACCCGGACAGATGTCATCATTTTGTGACTGGATTTTCAATCCCCCTGAGTGATATCCAATTGAATAATGATCTATGTAGCTGTGTAGTCTTCATGCACATTACTATTATAGGTAAATTCAATCTAGAATGATCTTCTTTTTTTTTAGCCAGTAACGAGTAACGAATCTGACGCCATAAAATATATTCTTACAGTGCCTAATGATCTGTGATATTGTCCTCTTTCATTAAAAAGCATTAATTATTCTAACTAAGCATTGAATACATGGAGTAGAGCTTTGGTAACCGGAAATCACCAGTAAGGCCATCAACATAATAATATAAGAGGAGAAGCAATTGCTCTTTCTAATGTAATTGCATAAGGGTATGTTAGCTTTAGTGCACCAAAATTTGGGTTATGAGTTATTTGTAGTATATCTGACCAACAAAAAAAACCTTAAAAACTAAAAAAACTAAACACACTTACTAAATATTTGCAATACTTAAACATTTTAACATTTTATTTTATAACTTAAAAAATCTGCAAGTACAGAAAAATACCTCTTAATCTGCCCGATCTGCTCTGAACTTTGCTTAGACTAATAACACAATGCCTTCCCCAATTCACCCCTGCTTGAGCACAGAACACCTCCACTGTCCTTATCTCCATCAGCCTTCTTGGTTGACATTCTCTGCACTTCCACCCACACAAGCTGCCTGCTGTTTGTCCCCCTTTACTGCTATCACATACTGTCAGCCTGGAAGGGCATATAGCATATGATGGCAGCAGAGGGGAACAAACAGCAGACAGAATGTCAGGTTTTTATTGACCAGGCAGCCTTCTGGAAGCCACACAGCCTCCTCATTATAGTCTACTTGCGCGGTGGAAAGGCCGTCCACCATTGGAACTACTAATGCATAAACTATAATTAGAAATGAATGGAGATTCTGCTACATTTGCATGGCCTGGTAGGGAGATTTTTCTAGAGGAGGCTGTACAGCTCCTTGCAGTCAGTGGACAGTTGAGTATTGTGCCTGTATGGGAGGTGGAAATAGAAGGGATCACCATATAAGTGTAACTGCACCAAAAGTGACCCTTTTAAAGCATCTTTTGGCCTTCTTCAGAAAATAACTGTTAGGGTGCAGTAAAATAAGGTAAATAAAATATAACTGTTAGGGTGCAGTAAAATAAGCTAAATAAAATATAACTGAGCTCACTTACTTTGATAAATATAACTGAGCTCACTTACAAAAGTGACCCTTTTAAAGCATCTTTTGGCCTTCTTCAGAAAATAACTGTTAGGGTGCAGTAAAATAAGGTAAATAAAAAATAACTGTTAGGGTGCAGTAAAATAAGGTAAATAAAATATAACTGAGCTCACTTACTTTGATTTGTTTCGCCACTCCATTTCCCTTGTGTGTAGAATATAATATAAATATAACCATATATTTCTATTAATCAGGGGTAAAAAAAAACCTCACAATGGGGTTGGTTTACTTTGAGAACAAAGCATGATGAATGAAATTACACTGATGACTTACTTCAATGATCCAATCATGTGCTAGCAAAAATTCAGTTTCTTTAAATTTTCCTTTCATGAGGTTGTTATTTTGTCCACATGACACACACACACACACACAAACACATATTTGTCTTTGCATATTTAAGATGTTATTTCTAGTTTCCATATGTGTATAGGAATGACAAGGATATTTTAAATCAGGATGTTATTAGTATATGTTTCAGTAAAGGTCAATAATTCAAAAACAAATGTAGCAAGGGTCAGGAAAACAATATTAATTGGTATATTACAATGTATATTTAAACTACATATTTTTATTGCACTTACCATCCTAATAAAAATATGTGTTCCTAATTATTTAACTAAAAGTATAATCTGCTCCTAATAATATCTTAGTTTAGTATTCTAATTATGATGACCTTGCATCTAGATGAATAATCATTATCATTAATTGCATCCCTGTTAAAAGAACTTAATGACACATTCTTCAGAGTGAGAATGCCTGTATGGAACAAGTATGCCCTGCTTAGTTAAGTTGTCTTCTTAACAAGTCCTGTTGTTGACACTTTCTTTCATCGAGTATGAATTGTAACAATTGCTTCTGCTGAAAGGCAATAAAGATCAACTTGTAGTTACCAAGTTGTTTTGCAAACAGGAATACAGTAAGTCACAAATGGTCACTGAAAGTGAAAGTTTAAAACATACAGACCAATAGTTATGATAACACCTGGCAGTTAGCCACAGCATTAGCTCTATGATCTCTTCATTACATTTTTTTCTTTAGTTGATGGAAAAGCCAACTGCTTCCTTTGTAGTTTGCAAATTCTCAGCCTCTGGTGGATGTACTTCGGATGAGGTGAATATTAGGTAGCATGTTAAGCTCACTACGTTCTGTTGTGTATACGTTTTGTTTATGCCCTAGTATCCAATTTGTAAAGCATATCTACATTTTTTTTGGATAAAGAATGAAAGGGTTAAAACTAGGGATGCACCGATACTGATACAAGTATTTGCATGAGTACTCGTACTCGTGCAAATGCTCGGATGTCTAAAACGAGTACCTGTGTCTGCCATCTTCCACCGCCGCACACAGCACACAGGACCGCGTCTGCATTCATTCAAGATGGCCGCGATCTCCTTCTCCACGGGCGAACGGCCGAAAGCAGACTCAGCCTTCAATTCCTCTGTCCTCACTCGTGATTGGTGGGGAAGCCTGTCAATCATCCAATCGGCCAATCAGCGTGAGAAGAGGCAATTCCTCTGTCCTCACTCGTGATTGGTGGGGAAGCCTGTCAATCATCCAATCGGCCAATCAGCATGAGAAGAGGCCGACATTGACAGATGACTAGGCTGTGACACGAGGGGATGAAGCAGACGGAGACGACGGAGAACAAGGTTAGCAGCACTGCTGGGGCTGGGCACAGGATGGGGGGTGGGCACAGGATGGCCTCAAAAGTTATATTTGCCTTGCTATTCTATTTGGATGAGGCAAA